>NC_056722.1:16007107-16030379 GCF_018831695.1 Puntigrus tetrazona | reverse complement strand
AACTCATAAAAAGTACAGATTTATAAAACCGAGTCAAATATTAAATTAATGTAAACATTACGTTTTTTGGATGGTAGTTATTTAATTTCTGCTTACAATGCGCTGCGTGCGTATAGCTCGCTTATTAGTCAGGGCGCAAAACTAGATCAGTCTGGAATTCAAATCTTATCTGTTCCGCTCTTTACATGTCGAGTCCACATTTAGGTCAGTGATCCACCATCTGCAAAGCCTCAGATATGATGAAAGCAGGTAAGTGTATTGTCCTGACCGTTCGCTTCTCCATCCTGGCAGGATCAGCCACCTGGCGCTGTCTGTCGGCAGACGACAGGCCAAAACCAGGAATTAATCAGCCTTTTAAACTGTAAGCCTGTTTTTATGCCGTGCATTATATGTGGCTCCGCCGCTGGTCATAAACATGCTATTTTGTGAAGCGGCTTCCTGCTACAGAGCGTGGCCTGAAAATGCATCCCGCATCCAGGGCTCCAGATTGATGTCATTTAATGCTGATGCTGATTCCCCACTTTAATTCAAACCCGCTCGACAACAAAAGAAACTACAAGCTTGATCTCAAGTCACCTTAATAGGGCGAGTCGGATCAGTGCAGTCGTTGCTTATGCGATGAACACTATCTTTTTCAAAACGCTAACTAACAAAAGCAGGCCCAGTATGAATAATGGATGGCAGTGTGTTTTAATTGAACACGAATTAGCAACTGAATGCAGAACAGATGGTACAGACACAAGCCCGTTTAATCATACAAGACATTTTCTGTGCATATTAAATACTGATTTTCTCAGTTCTCGTGACCTTATTTCTTCCAAAATGAGTTGGATTCTTTTATTTTTATTTTTTAATCTTGTGTTATCGTTTATACCATTATTTATGGAAATCAAGTTTTCATATTATGCATGTAAGGATTGTAATGCACATTCAGACGTCGATACCATTACGGTGTCCGTTAATATTTTGAGTTAGATTTTATTTTATATTTTTATTTTCTTTTTTAATTAGATTACACATTAGGTGGATTTAATAACCTTCAGCGTTAAGTCTTTTCTCTTTCATTTTAATTTAAATAAAGTTTTAGCAATTTTGCTGTATTGATTATTAGTTTTTCGTATGTGTTAGTTTTGTTTAATTTGTTGTTCATTAATATAATGATACTGCGAGAACAAATAGACAAATTAAATGCTTCCTCAACATACTTTTCAACAAGAGTGCACATACTGTGTAAATAAAATGGTAAAGAAATATTTATATATAAAGAAAATGACTTTATATCCCAGCCTGTGACAAACAGCCCATATAGACTTAATTAGTCATAGAATTTGTTGATATAAAATACACTTTAAATAATTTTCAGATAATGCATGAATAATTTTATTTACTAACCTCTTATACAAGTGTTTAATAAGTTCTCATCTAAGGTATTTTATAAGAATTCCTCTATTATTCTGTTTTTAGTAAAATGGTGTATATGGAACTAAACACGCATATTTTGCACAAATCTCCATGGTGATCAGAAAAGTACATGACTGACCACATACTTTACCACAAATCTATTTTCTCACAATGGTCATCAGTTATGGTCATATAGCTATTCTTATCCCTAGAATATATTACATCTTTGCCAATATAGCAAATGTTTAGATGTCCTTTTTGACCACAGTGGATACTGGGGGGGTTATTTAATTAAAATAACTGCAGTTTGACTGAGAGTAATTAAAATGCATAATGTAAAAACGTGTTTTTGTTTCCAGTGACTCCTTTTAAAAGTAACAGTAGTACTTACTTTCTGGCAACAGTAATTAGTGCACTACTAATTACATTATTTTTCTTTCATGCAATGTTACTAACAATATATTTCTGCCTCGTCATTTGACCAAAATTCACATTGGACCGCAGTTAGAAGTTATTACAGTCAGTGGTGATTATTAATGTTTCAGTAAAAGTGTTGTGTTAATCTCATTATTTGTCATGTGTAGCTTACATACATTCCTAAGAAAATATTGAATCGAAAAAGATTTTCTGCAACTTGTATCAGAAACAGAGGGACGTGGGTGGGCAAGCCATAGGCCTGATGCAGGTAACGTCAAACCAGTGTTCAGATCTTCTTTTCTTCTGACAATGGCAATATTTCCATCTTTTTATACACATGTTGCACTGATGATTTCATGCGCCTGTTGCACAGTTTTACTCCAACCCTAATAGATCTGGAGCTGGTTGAGGCTGTTGAGTTTGAGACCAATGGCCTATAGCCTCTGTGTGTATTTATTATGTACATATAAATAGACACACATACAGTATCTATGTCTATATCTGTATTCCTGATGTATATTATATACATATATTAAACATAACAAATGCCTGTGTTTCTGTGTATTTATTTATACATGATATACACGGTTAACTTCGTTAACAGTACTACTATTTTGTAGAAGTTCACCGTGTTGTTTTATGCGTCCACAGGCTGGGGCTGGGCTCTGAGATGTTTTTCGTGCGCTGTTTCCAGGCAGCAAGTGAGAAACCCCGTAGCAGGAAATAGCTAAGCAGCCGTTAGCATCCAAGATGGCGGGAGCAGACAGCGACGACTCTCTTTACCCTATCGCCGTGCTAATAGACGAATTGAGAAACGAAGATGTTCAGGTAAGCAAAATACGCGTTGTTACGCCGACTACCGGGTTGAGAAATGGAGTGGAAATCGTAGGCTTGATTTGGACGCGAACGGCTAACAGCGACCGGTGACATGGGCCTGCCCTAGTTTAGCAAACCGGCTAGCAACGAAAAGTTAATTTCAGCGATCATGACCCTGCGAGATTATTTATCAAAATCGAGGACGGATAAAGCCACCAGAATGCTGTGTAGCAAACCCAAGTGTGTTATTTGACTTATGCCAAACGACTCCGTTTCGTGTGTAACGTTAAATACAGTGTGACGCAGAGCAGTGTGTGTGCTTGCTAACACTGCTAGCCGTTCTGTGATTTAACAGTTATGTCATTGAGTCGCTTGCCTAAACGGAGAATCACAACAGTTCGTTACAAGACATGATCAAGCACATTTGAAACATAAATGTCGAATAGTTTGGCTACGCGTTGAGACAGATTGTCATTTAAAGCTCCTCGAGCAACAGCTAGCAACGAGCTTATTCAGTGACATTTATTCCCCCCCCAGATAGCTTAGTTCATATTTACTGCGTTTAATAACCGTTCCATATTTTGTTTACAATGTTAAAATAAACCAGAACTGATTATTAACAACTGTCACCAGACTGTGAGCTCATTTTCCTCTCATTATAAAGATACAGGACTGTGATAATTACAGGACTGGAATCAAAAAAGGAAATAAATTGAATCTTTTTGGCCTCGAAGGACTGGGGGAGTTGTTATTTTTTTATAGTTTGTCATCTATCAAGCCATCATTTAAATGGCATACATTGTAAACATAAACCAGTAGTCTGTTTTGTCCCTCAGCATTCAGCTGCTTTATAATCAAATATATTAAGACTCGATTCTAACGTATTTCTCGCCTTCTTCATTGTAGTTACGGTTGAACAGCATTAAGAAGCTGTCCACCATCGCCTTGGCTCTAGGCGTCGAAAGAACACGCACTGAACTTCTGCCTTTCCTCACAGGTGAGCGTGTTTTCCTGTCTGAGATGATTATAACGGATACATTTTAGCCATAGTAAATTTTTCTCATGCATGACTTTCATTTTCCCGTTGATCAGATACCATCTACGATGAGGATGAAGTTCTGCTTGCTCTTGCTGAACAACTGGGGAACTTCACTATGCTGGTTGGAGGCCCCGAATACGTGCATTGTCTCCTTGTAAGCTTTTTGACTTGATTTCATAGCAAAATTGACTTAAATCACAGCAAGGATTGTTTCATTTGTTTGCTAATTATTTGCTTTCTTACACTCTGTTGTTGTTTTCAGCCCCCTTTGGAGAGTTTGGCTACAGTTGAAGAGACGGTGGTGCGAGACAAGGCAGTGGAGTCCCTGCGGAAGATCTCCCATGAACACTCTCCAGTGGACCTGGAAGTGCACTTTGAGCCTCTGGTGAAGCGCTTGGCCAGCGGAGACTGGTTCACATCACGTACCTCTGCCTGCGGACTCTTCAGCGTCTGCTACCCACGAGTGTCCAGCACAGTCAAAGCTGAGATCCGCCAGTAAGTTTAAAAGATTTGGGTTTTTGCTACGTTTTAATTTTGGAAACATTTAATACATTTAATTCAGGATTATTCACACTAAGATCTCACAGAGGCAGGACTTAAATGAACAATACAGATTACTATGTCATAAGTCGCTACGAGTATCAAAACGAACAGTTTTTTTGTGGGATAAATTGCGGTATTTATTACAAATTACCCTGACTTATCTGTGTGCATACTTTTTTTATTTTACACTCTTGTGCCTTTTGTAATCTCTAATCAAACATTCTGCAGAATATTTAAATGTCGTAATTAAAAAAAGCAATGTAAGAAATGTTTTTAATAATAATAATATAGCTGTTAAATGGTGCTAGGTAAAAAAAAATACTCATACTCAGTACAAAAAGGTATTACAGTAAGGGATGTAATGCATCCAAAGGCAGTACAAGAAATACTGCCATATAAATCCGAAGTATATATATTTTTTTTCTTTGCATTAAAGTGACGGTGCACGTTTTTAACGTACTACACAATATTCACACTAGTATAAATGTATATTAAAAGCATTCCCACTTCACATCACTACGTGCATATTCTTTTTTTTATTGATAATCTCAGTAGCTGTAAAACAGGGTTCCATCAGATTTATATCTTTTACATAGTTTACAGAACCTGCAACACATTCTGACATTAGTGATGGTGCGAATGGGACAATAGGATTGCATTGTTTAAATATATTGCTTACTTTAATTATTCTCTCTCATTACGAATAGCCATTAAGACTAAGCATCATTTTAAGTTATGTAGTTTTAATGTTGCAATAGCTAAAGTGGAAAGGAAAGTCACTACCTCATCGTGACCTTTTTCTGTTCAGGTGGAAACATGTTAACACGTGTATCATCTCTCCTTAGGCACTTCCGTACTCTGTGTTCTGATGATACTCCCATGGTGCGCCGTGCAGCCGCCTCCAAGCTGGGTGAATTTGCCAAAGTGTTAGAGCTGGAGTATGTCAAGAGTGACATCATTTCTCTCTTCACTGCATTGGCATCTGACGAACAGGTCTGGTTTCAGTAATACTCACTGAAATATACACAGTCTAATTCCATCATTACTCAAACCGCAGCTAAAGTCTCTGAGCGCATGTTGCATGACAAGAACATTGGAGGCTTGAAAGGTTTTCATTGTGTTTATGTAACTTGCGCTGGAGCAGAATTGTATGGCAAATATCAGAGCGTTTTCTTCTGACATCTGAATGCAAACATTTACATCACTGCAGGACTCCGTTCGTCTCCTGGCCGTGGAGGCTGGTGTCAGCATTGCGACTCTGTTGCCTCAAGAGGATCTGGAAGCTCTGGTGATGCCAACTTTGCGCCAGGCTGCGGAGGACAAATCCTGGAGGGTTCGCTACATGGTTGCAGACAAGTTCTCTGATGTAAGCAAAAAGAAAGTCTTGCGTCAAGATAATTATATGCTATTGACTTTTATTGGAAAATCCTTTCTCACAGAATTCCAGTGGAATGCAGCGGGGTTAGTTTCACAAATAATTCTCCTCATGGGCATCACTACATTACTGTTCAAGTTAGGCGTTGTTAGGATTTTGGAAGGTATCTTGTGCTCACCTAGAATGCGTTTATTTAAAAACGTTTCAAATGTTTTCCATTTTAACGTTTAAATGCGATTTATTGATGTGATGGCGAAACTGACTTTTTCTCCAGTCTTCAATATTGCATGATTTGGTGTTCAAAAACCATCTCTTATCACAGCTGAAAATGGCAGTGCTTTTTAAAATCTTTGAAAAATGTATTTTTAAACACATCTGCAGAAGGGGCTGCTAATCTGCGTACCTTACAAGTACAACAGCAAGTTCTCGCTGCAGAATATGTCAGAGGTGACCTTTTTTTGTATAACATTGCGAGCTTAAGGCTGCATTTACACTGGCACTCATCATCACTCAACTCTCATCTGACACATCAGAATTTGTTGCAGAAGTGTAAAAGTTTTGTGTAAAGCGGATACCTTTGTGATATCTGGACATCAGACCTAAGTCTAAATGCACGTATATGATCCTCTAAGAGGTCCAAGCTACCACAATCCGAGGGCAACTCGTTTGACAGAGATGGCTTTAATGCCAGCATGCTCTATGCAATTCTATTGCATTGAGGTGGAAGCTTCATATACAGGCAAGAAATTGTGTGAGATTCAAGAGCAGTTTTTTTTAACCCCGCACTGTCAAAAGTATAAATACAACATTTTTATTATTTCAAAAAGCAGAAATATATTTCTCTGCGGTGAAGTGATTACTTGATTAAACTCTTTTTGTAATTAGATTAGCAAGCTCCGGGCTACTTACTCTTTTGCTCTGCTTTTTCACTTTAGAATTCTACATCTGAGATTTAGATGAAATAACAGGAAAATGATCATTATCTACTGGTCTTCATCCGTTCAGAATTTATGCTCCAGAACATTGATGACAGCTGTTGTCCGTGCAGACAAAAAATAAAGGCCGCTCGGCATGAATTACATAATTTCAATTGTATGGCCATTGAAAACCCAAGGGTCTACCATGGTCAAAGAAGAGCGATCGCTGACTAATCATTTTGGGTCAGGAATGAATGTAAACACAGATGCTGTTTACCAGTCTTGTCTAAAGAGAATGTAAACAGGCAGACCGAAAAACGGATATGGGTAAAAGATTGGATCTGTGCATCAAGACAAAGCGAGTCCAGTTGATCTAATAAAGGAGTTTTCCGACGGATAAGAAACGTTCATAACTGAATGTCGTTTCAGCAGTGGCAGAGCTCTACCACTGAATCACTGCTATATGATGGGCACCCTTTATCTTCTTACTGTTATATAAGCTACCTGGAAACCTCTTCTGTTATGTTTCGGTGCCAAGGATCAACAGCTGGATCACAGTTTCAGGATAACACCTCATAAGAGTTCACTGCTCTCTCTAATCGTGTACCGATGCACACTGCCCATTGTTGTGCAACTTGACCTAAATGCGGTTCCTTTCCGTAATAATATGATAATATTGTCATTTTCATCGGATGAATTTGGATTATCCTGAGCCAATGATATTTTACAGGAAAAGAAATGTAGAATGCAGCGATATAAATACCAAGAAATATCCTGGTTTAGAGCAGTGGCATTTTGACCTGCTTTAGAAATGAGAATTATGTACCACATCACTGGTGCAGTGCCAAAATAGCCACGATTGTATCCTAGCGTGCTCTGGAAGGGCCTTTGTCCTTGATTCTGAAGGAAGCGCTGAAGTGCCACTGCGAAATGGAAATATGAAGTGACACGCTTGTCTCTTTGAAATTACAGTTGCAGAAAGCTGTGGGTCCGGAAATTACAAAGAATGACCTAGTGCCAGCCTTCCAGAACCTCCTGAAAGACTGTGAGGCTGAGGTTCGTGCCGCCGCCGCAAACAAAGTCAAAGGTGAGAAAAAGCACCAAAAACAGCCCTTTTCGGATTTTGAGTATGGCTTTTCTTTGTAGGTGACACTTGCTAGAAGACTGCATGCTATCTGAAAGTCTAAATCTAGTGTGGAGTTAATTTGTACATTTGCTCTCAAGAGTTTTGCTACTGAAATGTGGCATGAAATACTGTGATGACCCTAACCGATTGTTATTCTTGTCCTTAGAATTCTGCGAAAATTTGCCAGAGGACAGTAGAGAGACGATCATTATGACACACATTCTCCCCTGTGTTAAGGTAATACGCTTTTTCATTCAGCGCTTGTCAACATCTCTGCTATCTGTCACATTTCAGACTGATCGCTTGTTCCTCATTGTTCCAGTACTCATCACATTTAATTGGTGCGCACTTCCAATCCAGGATCACTTACTGGCAGATAACTCTTGAGTCAGCATCTGTTCTCTAAGTGTCTAAGACTTAAACAAGATCAGATTAACAGTGGGCTTTGACCTACTGGCTGTAGCAACAGTAGCGCACTTCTGCTCTTGATCCTATACTGTATATATATCAATCAGTGCTCTCTCTGGTTTTGTAAGAAGCATATTGTTCTGGTAAAAATATCTTTGACTAGACTCGAACTGCTGTTAGGTTAGTGGCTAATACATATTTTATTAAGAGGGTTATTTATTTTGGACGCGTCTACCAAAATATCTGCAGGGTCTCGCAGCATAGATACGAATAATTGCAAGATTGATTGGCAGCACAGATATTTTTATTTCCGAACCTTTTGTGTAGCTGAAGTACATTTGAAACTTGCTTACAAAAATGGAGCTTTGACACGTTTCATAGCAATATGAGCATTCAACGTGATCCATGGACCACTTTCTTTGCATGTTCATATAGAATTAATTATTTTCTTGCTTCGCAAGATCTTCCTGCTGCTGTGTAATTGTGTCGTAATCCTAGGCATGCATTTTTATTTCATAATAGGGACCGAAGGTTTTTGCATTTTTCATGTACCTTAGAATTTACAGGTTTTTAATTGGCTTTTGCTTTTCAAAAGAGAGAGAAATATATTTTTGAAGAAAACGCACACACCTAGAATGCTTCATTTGATCAAAAATACAGTAATCTGTTATATCAGTGCAAATTTTTTTTTTTACATTATTAAAAACAAACAAACGTTTTTTTGTATTCAATATGGTTGTTTTGCTGGAAATTTAGTGCAATTTTTTTTTTTTTCACAATTCAGGGATTTCAGTACAGTGCTTCCTTTCATTTGAAACCAGAGAGATGCAAAAAGCCCAAAAGCACGGTTCTTATTGTCTGAGCGAAAAAAGCTGGTCATTATGTAACACATGAGTTAAAAACAAACTGTATTAAAACAGTAAATCAGTATCAAAATACAGTTCTACCCACTGATGGCCAACATATGTCCACTGTTACCAATTGCACCATTTACCAATGCATCTCTGCTGCTTGTAAAGTCACACAAACTCCAGTAGGATCAGTAGCAAAATACCAAAACTCCATTATATACTGATACCAGTGACATTTTATAGTTCATGTAGACTTCAGGTATTACACGTCACTATTATAACTATTATGTTTAAAAGCACTGAGTGTCATGTTGTTTACACCTCTTTCAATAGGAACTCGTCTCAGACACTAATCAGCATGTGAAATCTGCACTGGCGTCAGTCATTATGGGCCTCTCCACCATCTTAGGCAAAGACAACACCATTGAGCACCTGCTTCCCCNGTGTGTGTGTGTGTGTGTGTGTGAGAGAGACGGCACAGGTCTGGCTGAGGTAATTTGCGTCATGTTCCAGTCACAGATGATACCTCTGTGCAACTGCTCACTTTGATCCTGTCGTGGCGAGGCATTGCTAATGCTAGCCTTTTAGTGGAAAGCAGAAAGCATTGAAGTGAGAGATGAATGGATGAGTGCAGCACACTATCTTACGTCTCATCTCTTTATTTGCCTGAGCTTTTTGTTGCTCGCTGCTGTCTGTATTGCGATCGCTCTTCTTTAAACTGCTTGGGAGAAGTCTTTGAACATCTGTCAGTCACGCAGACTGTGTGAAATAAATAGAACAAAGCCAGCTCCTGGACTGCAGCGTGCATTGATCCATGTTTTAAGACAGGAAGCCGTTTTTCTATTCTGTCTGTTCTTCCACTGTTGTGCAAAAAGNAAATAGAACAAAGCCAGCTCCTGGACTGCAGCGTGCATTGATCCATGTTTTAAGACAGGAAGCTGTTTTTCTGTTCTGTCTCAGTTCTTCCACTGTCGTGCAAAAAGAAAAAAAAAATCCTGTCATATAGTTGTCAGCTTGATGAAAACTTGACACTGCGACATGATATACAGGCATTTAATGATTACTATTCCTGCTGACTGCATGCAGAGATAAACGCACAGTGCAACATGCTGTTTCGATTCCAGACAAATTGCTTGATTGGGACAGTTTAATGAATCACATGGGCTGAAAAAGTGAAAAATAATTCATTTAATTTTCTTAGAAATTTATTGGGAAAATTAAGTATTTTAGTATTATTTATACACTGTTTTTATAATTTGGCAAATTATTTATATATTTAGTTGGGCTGGCCTATATGGCCATCTGAGTGATTTTTTTTTTCCTGTCTTTTTTTATGTTTAAGTATTACTAGCTATTCACATGGAAAAAGTCGTTGTTAAATATTTTAAGCGCAGCATAGAATGCCTACTCTGCCATGTTGCCGTCAAATACAAAAGTTGCCATGCCAGCCTGCTGCTTTTAAATAAAAGCTTGCACCCCGCCTTCGGTTTCTTCTGATTGGTCCACTGTTATGAATTGACGTTGAAGAGTGGCGCTGTATGTGAAAGTTTAAATTCTTTTAATACGCAATTTATTGTTGAGTGCTGCACTTAGCAACTACAACTGTATTGGTTCATTTATTAGCGTTCGGTCCGAAATGTTAGTTTTTGTCATGTCCTTCCTGTAGTGTCCAGAAGTTCGCCTAAACATCATCTCCAACTTGGACTGTGTGAACGAGGTGATTGGAATCCGCCAGCTTTCCCAGTCTCTGCTTCCAGCCATTGTTGAGCTGGCGGAGGATGCTAAATGGCGAGTACGACTGGCTATCATCGAGTACATGCCCCTTCTGGCCGGACAGCTGGTGAGTCCTGACCGTCAATGTCCTAGAATGCTTTATCCTGAAATAGAGATTGGAATGTTCCATTGGTCGGTTCTTGTTCTTCAGTTTCTCTTTACACTTAAAGCGTTTAACTTTTCATCCTGTTAGCTTATTGCCGTCAAGTCGCCTTGGTTCATGTAAGCTAATCTAACAGATATCCTCCCCCCCTTCTCTATTTTTTTTCTTTCTCGTGCTTGCAGGGTGTAGAGTTCTTCGATGAAAAACTCAATTCTCTGTGTATGGCGTGGCTTGTTGATCATGGTAGGTTCACTTATTAGTGTTCATCATAACTACGGTTGCACATAATGTGTCCCACACAAAAAAAGCAAATTGCATTTCCGTTTGCTTGTAGCACTGATATTGAAAAAGCTGTTTGTCAGTAGGCTAACGCTTGTTTCTCTGTAATCTTAGTGTATGCCATCAGAGAGGCAGCCACCTGTAACCTGATGAAGCTAGTGGAGAAGTTTGGAGCAGAGTGGGCCCAGAACACCATTGTGCCCAAAGTGCTGGGCATGGCCAATGACCCCAACTACCTGCACAGGATGACTACGCTCTTTTGCATTAATGTGAGTCAGAGCTTATCGGCTTTAACAAACGGCTGCTGAGTCACAGATGTATGTATGGCGTTGGTGCTGATGCATTTGGTGGAAAAGCGCAGTTTGACGTACATTTTGACCTTAAAGAACAGTAAAATCTGTCTTATATTATCTTTGTAGAATGGTGCATCATCACTGGAAATTTGGTGTTTAACTGTCTGTTTTAGGCTCTGTCTGAGGTGTGTGGACAGGAGATTACCACCAAACACATGCTCCCTGTAGTTTTCAAGATGTCCAACGACCAGGTAGCCAATGTGCGCTTCAATGTGGCCAAGTCTCTTCAGAAGATTGGACCTGTGCTGGACAGCAAGTACGCGTTCATCCGCATTTAACCAGGAATTTTGTCCAATATACTCAAATTTCTCACTATAGTATCACAGCTCTAATTTGTGATTTTTCTTCTTTTTTTATTATTGTTATTGTTAAAGTTGTCTGCAGACAGAGGTAAAGCCAGTGCTGGAGAAACTGGCGTCAGATCAAGACATGGATGTGAAATATTTCGCCCAAGAGGCCATCAGTGGTGAGTTCTGCAACTGCTGCTCTTGAGTGTTGTGCAACTGTTGATGCAAACCAGAAAGCTAATATCATTCTTAAATACAACCTGCATCAGTGCATACTGATGACTCACCATTATGTAACACCTAAGTTAAAAACAAAAGACTTAAACGTGTTTAATTTCATAATGTTAAAAAGGCGAACAGACAGTTCTGACATTTCCTTTTGCTCTCTCCCCAAAGTTCTTTCCCTGGCCTAATGTACCTACTTGCTGAACTTAAGACCCATCTCTCAAGTTGACCTGCATTGTATTTATTGACATCCAGGATCGTCCGCTGGACTGTTTATGGAGAAACAATGTGCTCTGTCCCCTTTCAGTGAGAAATGTTTTAGGGATACTTGGCTTCTCTCAGTGTTTTGTTCAGCTGTTCACCAAACACACACCTTGCTCTTCATTCTCTCCCGCCGAGCCCGTCTTGCTCTGTGTATCTCCACTTGCTAACCCTCAGCCTATGGTCACACACTTAGAGCTTTACTATCAATGTAACAATGTATTGAGGCATCATAGGTTTAGAAGATGTAGATGTTTTGAGGCATCAAGATTTAACTTCAGTCGACTGATCTAACGGACTGAATCTCTCCAGCTCTTACTGCTGATTTTAAGAGCTGACCCATGCATGCGCACAGCATGACACGAGGGCGAATCACTACTGCACCTTTCATTTGATTACTGTGTCCCCCGTGCCCCGTCTTACGCTGATCATTGTTGAACCAAGACCCCATAAAGCACTAGCTGCATGCCCGTTCTTTATTAACGGGCTTTGATACTGTTCCCCTATACTCAAAGTGCTTATCTTCTTAAAGGGACCACGACAGATTTCCACCTGCTTCCTGCAACCGTTCTAACAGGGGATGACGGGCTTTCCTAAACGGCCCTTTTTATCTTCGGAAGGCAAGCTTCTTCATTCTGTGCCATTGACCGTGTTGCACATTTTCTCGTTTTGTTTCGTTTTCAAGAAGACGTTTAACTCGTTTCCTTTATATGAATGCATCTGCATGCCTCTTGCGCACAGGTTCCATAGACCGGCAGTATATTGAGAAGCTCATTAATCCCAGGGCATCTTAAACTCCTTCCCTTAACACATTGCTTCTGCCTGTGATGTTGACTGTCCGATTCCTCTTCAGCTTCAGAGTGCAGTCAGTATAGTAGTATCTTCTATGTTATGAGTGTCATTAGAATGTGCTTCGGGTTTTATATGAATATGGTCACATTGCCCTTGATAGAAGGGAACTCAATAAAGAACGTTATATAACCCCATTTCACTGCGTGTGGACCTTCTGTAATCCATCAGGTCATATACAGTAAAACGCAATATAGCATGAGGATGTGTGTCTAGGCTGGGAGTGGATTTATTGGAGGCGGCATATCACGAGAAATCAAATTTCCTTCCATCTTTTGAAATGAGTTTCTGCAATAGGGTTCATCGTACACTAAACTCCCAGAACTCGGAACTTCTCTCCCGTCTAGAAAAAAAACAAAAGGTAATGGCAGGAGAGATCAAGTAATGCCATGAATTGCTCGAGTTCCGCATTTTTGTTTTTTTTCCCCGGCAAGAATGCATTTACATTAGAAAGTAACACTGTAAAATGGAACATTTCTATTAGAAAAAACGACATGTCATGGTTTTCACTTCAATAAGCAGCGCAACTGTTTTCAACAGTTAATGTTACATAAGTAATAAATCATAGTAGATTGCTTTCCGAATCCTTACCTCTCTCACGCTGCTGCTTGTCAGCTCTGATCTATCAAATCACAATACAACAATTCTGAAGGCTCATGTGAATCTGAAAAAACTGGCTGCTTTCAGCTTCCACACAACAGGAATAAGTGACATTTAAAGAAATATACGGGAAGACATTTTGTTGTTCAGTGTAGTTACTTATATGCTAAATCTAGTTTTACAGCTAGGTGGAATTTATATATTTAAATATGCTTTCATATGACCATTGAAGCATCTCCGTTAATGGGGTCATTTTCACAAAATTAAAAATAATTGCATCTGAATCGAATTGTTTTACTAATTTTAAACGCATGGGTATACATCTAAAAGCAATAAGGCTGTTAAAATGCTATTTTAATGTATTATTATACCATTAAATGTCACATTTTTTTTTTTTTTATCAGCGATTGCATTGTCAGCTTGTTTTATTTACAAAACCACAAAAAAAAAAGTCAACGATGAAAAGCTGCAAAAATAAGTCCGTCAGCTTCAGCAGCTCTGCAGAACCCTCTGAAACATCCCGACTTTAAGAAAGTGTTTGGTTTATTTTTAACCCGTCCCCTCACGTAATTGCTAGACGGTCTGATGCATAAACTAAAGCCTGTCAGTCCCAACTTGGCGCTAAAATAATTAGTTTTTCTTTCTCATTTGGAAAACTGCGTTCAAATCAAGATCTCATCACTGAAGTTTCTAAGACCTGTTAGCTTTTTTTTAAAAACCGCTACACAATTGGCATGCAAGGTCTAACCGCCTGTGAGAGCTGTCATGGCTTTGAGCGTTTGTTCTGACAAGGCTGTTTTCTCTGGAGTCTGAATTGTGGAGCTGCTGCTGTCGTGCCTGCTGATGAACGCTTTACAGCTGGAACATCACGACTCACCTTTTTGAGCGTCGGTGCCATTCGGCCCGGATTATTCATTAGGGGAAATTAACAGCTTTATACCAACACTCCTGTTCATTCAGCGGAGGTGTATAGTTACATCTTACACGCGGTTGCTGTTCAAGGGATTTTTGTTACAGTTCTACTGGTTGTGTTTGGATTTACGCGTGTAGCTAATTTATACATTTTTCATTCAAGATTTTCGACTCGATTTAAAGCGACTGTTCACCGGAAGATGAATATTCTGTCCTCATTTACTCACCCTTGTGTCGTTTTAAACCTGTATGAATGTTTTCTCCAGTAATGAGTCGAAGATAACAAAATAAACTGCCATTAAATATCTCTACGAAAAGTAGGAGAAGCCATAATTTGTTCATTTGCTAAGCAAATTTGTTGAAGACATGAATTTTGAATCCATTTTGCTTTGTTCCTGAATGAATCAATTATTTGAGTCATACCACCACTTATTGTTTTAAATGTTGAATTCTTCAATCCCACAGCGTTATTTTTGCTTTATAAATCTATTTTTACCACCTCTGAGCTGCATCAAGAGTCTAAAAGCTGCGTTTTGCCTCTGCAAAGGTGGATTTTATCCTTTCATCAGTAACAGCGTTGTTTAGTCTTATTCTGAACTAATTTAGTGAGAGAAATAAAATTATGCGTAGCCTGTATTTAATAAAATCGGAAAAAATTCCCGGACTGAATTCTCTTCCGAACCCGTAAGACCTTTGTTCGTCTTTGGAACGCGAATGAAATATGTTAGGAATAAAGGTCGCTCATACGTTTTCACTCAAGGAACGATTTTATTCCCCCTTGTGCAAGGAACTCAGCATTTTCAACTGAATATAACAAAATTCATATTGTGATTACACATCGGGAGACATTTTCAGCACTGAAAAACGACTATAACAAAACAGCTCACTTTTCAATGTTGGTATGAATATCAACAATAGTCAAGAAGGATCTGACTACAGATTCTAAATAATCACAATAAGATCTTTTTCCCTCGAAGGCATAAAATGACAACACTCACTGTCGACACCCATTTTAAACATCAGAACTATTACTCTAGATATTGCTATACTTCTGAATGGCATATACTGTTGGACCACGACAGCTATCTCGCGTAGCTGGATGGTTCCAGAACGATCCACATAGTGGACTTCAAAATAGAACCTAAACGGAGACTTTGGTTCAAGGTATCTGTCAAAAGAGGGTGCTTCATACTGCATTTCCAAACAGGAAGTTGTACATGAAGAATTAAATCTAAAAACGGACATTCTTCAAAAAGGAATAAGAAGAATAGAAAGGCACAACACTTACGTTTCTAAAAAAAAAAAAAAAAATCTGCTGGACTTCGGTTTGAGTAATAGTGCACGCTGTGTGAGATCATTGTTAATTCTGTTAATGTTCACAACGACTCTAAAAACAAAAGTACGGTCAGAAAAACCACGTACTGTACTTCTCCAGTCCGCTGATAAGTCTGAAGTAGGTAGTGTGATGTTAAAGTCAACATGAACTCAAAACCAACCCCACGTTGTTTGGTCTTGCTGTGCATAACCATTGCTGTGTATTATTTCACAGATGATTTCTTTTTGTAATCTTTCAATCATTGCGCCACGCCGATACAGCTTTACTTTGTCAGTTGACATCATCTAGGTCGTGCCTGTTAATGTTTACCAGTAGTCAAACAGCAATGTGGTAACACGTTACAAGAGTGCTGCAGGAAGGAGTCAGAGCCTTGAAGAAGTTCGGTGGTTCACGCTAGCTCTTCAGTCATTAAAAAAAATCTTAAGGTTTTACATGTTTTGAAAAAGGTGGTTGCTAATAAGTAGCTAAACGGGACCACGGAGGTGCATTAAATGCGACACTGAACACAGACTTGATTTGTTTATACTTCCTCAAACTCAATTTTTCCAAATTTAATTTAGAATTTAAATATTTGAGGCTGCAAGAGTTGTAGGACGTGTAATTGTGGTGACATTGAAGTCGTGTGACCGCTTCTGCGGATTATATTTAGTCTGCAAAGTTCACGAATGTTACGTTCATGGTCTCGAACAAAATGTGCAAGAATTATACATTTTGCTGGCGGCAGCTTATTTTACACAATGATGAGAAAATCATATTGGCTTTTGTTGAGAGAACCAGGGTGATGCCAATACTGCGTTCACACCATGTCATAATTTCGGTAACTACTAGGCGATGACTGTTTCCATCCTGAATACACTTTTTGGAAACACCATTAATGCCAAAAAGAATCTGTGTAATTTGAGCAATCAACAAAAAGAAATCAATACAAAATATCAAATAACAGTCATAATGCAAATGGCTTATTAGTGGGACAGTTATACTATTGTCTTTTGTTTTTATTTTATTTTTTTAGATTATCCTGGCATTATCAAGACATGAACAACAGTCAATTACTGGAATTATTTTTAATTATATGTATTAATTTAATTATATTATTAGACAGAAATATGACCCAATATTATTACTTCACTACAATTTGCAGCTGAAATTGCTGTCATTTTAAATGTTTTTTTTTTTTTTCGGGTTTGCAGCGGTCAGCTGGTACTACGATCTCAGAAAATTCATAATTTGTAATTACAAATTCTAAGACGACTTGAACGTCCTCAAGTCAGATTCTTACAATTACATTCATCCTGACATGGTGTGAAAGAACCGTAATGTGTGGGTTGGCTTGCAAAATGATCTGCAGCATTTAAATGAGCATGTAGCGCTTGTGAAATAAATCAATGCAACATGTCACAGCATTTATTAATCTTGGTTAATGTTCATTTATTAATATACTATTGTTTATTTTTACTTGGTTTATTTCGTTTTAATTTACTAATGCTAATTGTGAATATGTACATTTAAAGAAGTTAAATTATATGCATGAATTAAAATCAATGTAGTTTGATGAATGCTGTAAATTATTGTTTGTTCATAGTTGATTATTTTCTGGCCAGGTCATGACACCTACTTATAACAAATTGAACCTTATTGTAAAGCGTTGGCAATCTTTGAAACCCAGGTCTGATTCAATATTTTGTTCTCGTCTCAGTTCATCACTGCTGTTTCATGTTGACTTTAAGGTTACTTCTTTTTCCTCCCTTAGATAAAGTCCTAATATTTACACATTTCTCTGTTGATTATATCTATTATTTAAAATCACACAATACTAATAAGGAAAACTTGAATAGCTACTGATCATGTGAGGATTAAACAAACTAATTATAAAAACACTGCAACTCGTAGAACTCTAGAGTATTATATAGGAAAAGGAATATTGCTTTAATACTGATTTTTAAACTCTATGGTCGCTGCACTACATTTAATCTGTGCTTACCAGAAAAAAAACGAAACAAAAAACATTTCAGGACAATAGAGTATCGCACAAACATGTCTCAAAATGAAGTTCTGTAATGGTCTACCACAGTTCTGTAGGTTTTAAGACCATGGCGTCTTGTTCGTTCCTGAGGGCGTATTTTAAATTTTTTTTTCGCCACATCTTATGCCTGAGAGCCAGCCTCAGAGTGTTTTTTTTCACATTTAGTTTACGAGTACACAGCCCTGTGGGGCCTCCACGGTCTCCATCATCTCGCAGTCCAGGAAGGGGGCTTCGGGAGCGGGCTGAGCCGAAGGGTTTTCCGCTTTGCCCGATGGGAGAGGTGGCTGGGCAGGGCTCCACGCATACAGGGGCTCTGTGGGGAGGGATGGGGTGTAGTTTGTGCAGTTGTCTGGAGGCGGAGGCCAGTCTGGGAAACGGGTTGGCATGGGGCCGTACGTCAGGGTTGAGGTGCCGGGCTCCAGAAAAGGGGTAAAGGTCTGGGTCCGTGTGAAGGGGGGGCTGGATAAGGGGCTGCTGCTGTGCTGGGGGTCTCTGCTGTCCTGGGGAGGGCGGTAGGCGTCCTCAGCCAGCTGCATCTGATGGAAGTAAGCCTGTACCTGAGACTGCTTCTGGAGATAGAGCCTCTTCTGCTGCAGTCTGCGTAAAGAATTATAAATAAACAGACGCGTCGTCAATGAAACTTGATGGCAACTTTGAGATATCAATGCATGATGAAGGCAGTCGTTCCTGACCTGTGCTCCTGGAGCTGTTGCTCTAAAGTGCGTGGTGCAGCCTCTTTGGAAAACATCTGTCCACTGCCAAGACCACTTGCCAACTGACTGGCCCTCTGAAAAAAGACAAGCCATAATCCGATTTTAGTGTTAGTTTAGTCGTGATGCTATAGATTGCACAGTCCTTTACATGCTAGCAATTATGTACTACATGGCACGAGTTGTTTGGCCTCTGCTGGTTCTGCAGCCAATGAAATCGAACCAGACCGTTTAAATGTTGTGCAAACAGTGTTTGTTGTAAGCTAGTCCTGTAGCACGCTATCAGAGATCCTCTGAAACCCCCCACCTCCACCAGCTCCACCTGTCTAGATCTACTTAGAACTGGGATTTGTGTGTGCCTATTAATGTAGCAGCATATCTTACATGCCCACAGCTTCATGTCTGCGTATCTGTTGGCAGCAGCAACTCCATATTTGCTCTGCTGAAGGCATAGCAGATCTAGTCCACCAGTTGTCAAAATCTTTTTTTTTTATGTTTTATGAAGATAATTTTGGCTTGGCTTTGAACGTAGCAAAAAAAGTAAACTCCATTGGCACATGAAGTTGTACTAGTTTCAGATGGCATTTTCAGTAGGGATAGAGATTAATGTTATGTTAGCGTAAATAATATTTTTTAAAATAGTTAATGACGTGACACTTATTATTATCATTATTTTGTTTGGTCCGAGCCTATTTTTACTGTCAATTTTAATAATAATAATTAAATAATAAAGTTCTGCAAAGGTAGTTGTATAAGTACTTTGGCAATATTTTAACAAAACTCATAGCTTATTAATATTTGAAAACGTTTGTCCTCACAGTAAAAGTCATGTGGTTCAACCAAAAGGCAGGATCCATAAGGAACAAAACAAAAACAGAAAATGAAAAAAAATAATAATTTAAAGTCTTCATGACAAGGCAAGATTATTTCAGGCTGTAAAATGTCATGTGGTGCGACTCCCTCAATGATTAAAATAATAACTACATGTGTGTTCATATATTTGTTATATATAAAATACTACATTTTACTTTATGGTTGCACCAAGTAAACTTGAAAATGGTATAAAATGTTTCCAAAACCATAAAAACCAAGATGAAAGCAAAGAGTTTTTTTTTTGAGCATATGTGATCTCATTTTCTTTATTCTGTTTAATCCTATACGTAATAATGTATACCTGTAGTCGCTGAGCGAGGTACTGCGTCTCCAAACTCTGTCTCCTGGATAGCAAATAAGGGTGCATTTTACCAGTGAATGTTGACGTATCTTTTCCACTTAGACACTGGCGTCCTTCTCCCTAGAAAAAAATTGAGAAGAATTGTTTCATATCAAAGAGAACTGCCATATTTCACATCTAACAAAAAAGGTTGAGGTAAACACTCTTTTCAGTATTCACTTCCAAAGGCAAAATACTCATGCATAAGATGTAAAAATAGAAAACGGAGATCAGCACAAATAGCTGACCTGGTGGCTGAACGGGTGGTGAGGCTCTAGGAGCTCCTGGGGGCCGATGGTGGGTTTACCGCCGCCTCCACCATCTCCTAACACTATCTGAGCTTTGTTCAGCTCCAGGAAACCCTTGGTTCTGGCCAGGTTCTGGAGGTGCTGTCTGAATGCCACTAAACCTGTTGGGTTCAACAAATGCAACAGACTTTAGAGTCAGATGAACTGGTGGAGATATTCCTGTGACTGCTGCAGGGGTGGTCTGACTCATAGTCTTGACTACTGCTATAATTAGTACAGGAGTGAATCACTGCGATTATTTACAGCTTTTAAAAGTAGTCATTATTCATAGAAGGTCAGATATCATTCTGAATGAGGGTTATTTTTTCCGCGAACAATAGATCTTCCAAAACACTGATTATGACATGCAAATACATGCCTTCAAGAGACTGAAACAGTGGTCATGCTAGGCTATGTATGTTGTCAAAATGAGTCGGAATGCTTTTTATTTTCACATTCTCCATTAAAATCAAGAAAAATATCAAAGAAAAAAAAACAAAACAAGAAAAGTTAAAGATTTCTAAGTGAAATCGCCAAACAAAGTTGCATATTTTCCTGCAATCCTTTTCTTAATAATTCTTAAAAATATTATTAAATTGCGATAAGGCGTTTTATCTTTATTACAATAAAACAAGAAAAATATGCAAATAAATGGTAGTTTATCAAGAGTAGTATCTTCTTTTAATGTGATTGATTGACTTTGATCTATATTAAGACCTGCAATAATGCATGGATCAAATATAATGTTAGCAGATTTTCCCCTAACCATTCACTAAATTTTCATGGAAGACATAACAGATTATGACTGTTTGAATCTAGCCAAGACGTATTTAGCAATAATGTATTTTATAAGTGAAAACCGTTTGGTTTTAATGGGTTTAAAAATTAATTTAAAAACTCATTTTTGCGAAAACCTCAGATTTGACACTTTTTCCCCCCATTTTGCCTGTAGCTCAAAATGTATGCACATTCCGACTCATTTTGCCAGCACGGCTCACACATACGAGCGAATGGGCATGGTAGCAGGCTTCGTCTTTTGCNTTAATGGGTTTAAAAATTAATTTAAAAACTCATTTTTGCGAAAACCTCAGATTTGACACTTTTCCCCCCCATTTTGCCTGTAGCTCAAAATGTATGCACATTCCGACTCATTTTGCCAGCACGGCTCACACATACGAGCGAATGGGCATGGTAGCAGGCTTCGTCTTTTGAACCACATTATACTATAGGGCTGCTGAATGCATGCTGTACAGACAAATAACTCACAAAAACGTGTTTTCAGCACTGCTCTGATGACTTTAGCAGTTAAACATATCAGCAGTTTAAAAGCTATACGATGTCTCTGACTAGAGAGGTAATAATGGTGCTGTTGTTGAAGCAGATAAATGTCTAGCTTGTTTTACATGCAAGAGCGGACAAAAAACAGATGTGGGTGTTAAAATACAACATCTGAGCAATGTCTTGAGATGTGGTTATGATAGTATAAGCAGAATAATTGACTCCGGTCCATTTAATTATTAGAACAAAATACACGCCTAACGCATTTCTATGGGCAAAAGACATCTGACTAATAAACGGTCTGCATTTAACAGAAAAACCTCTGTGTAATTATTGTATAGGTCACTTTTTGCCAAAGAAATTGGTATAAAAAGGGTTCACTGTGAATGTATAATTACACATTAAATACATTTTTTTAAAAACAGTATTTTCATATTAAACATACTCCAATGTGTTTCTTCACTGCACAAAAGAAGTATAAAAATATAAAAAATATAAATAATATATTGTGAACTAACGTTTTTGGACATTAAAATGCATGTTAATTTAATTAAATATAGTTTAATTTTATATGAAATGCAATATTTCATAAGTTTTTTTTTTACTTGAATATAATGACTTTTATTCTCTATATGGTCTAAGTGTGCTGCTGAATGCACTGTAATGGAATAATTTATAGTAACCTAAAATGTAAACCTGTATGAGTTTCTCTCCTCTGTTGGGCAAAAAAAGAAGATATTTTAAAGAACGTTGTTAACCTAACAGTCAACAGTAGCTACTGACTTGTAGAGTATTTTTTCCACACTATGGAAGTCACAGACTAGCGTCTGTTTAGTTACCGGCATTTTTTAAAATAACTTCTTTTGTGCTCAACAGATGAAGGTAACTCATACAGGTTCGGAACAATGTGAGAGTGAGTTTAAAATAATCTTTCATGCAGAAATGTAGTGTGCCCACAGTTTGAGAGAAAAGTGATTGATGAAAGCAAAAATGACAAACGATGTCTGGAAGTCAACACAAATCATCCTGACCTTGAGTGAGAGACGTGTCTGAAGCCCTTCGCCCCTCTCTGAAACTGACTAGTGAGTGATTATGAGTGCCCTGCCCCTCTGTGTTGAGCGGCTGAAGGGTGGGCACGGGGGGCTTCACGCCGAGGAAGACTGGAGCTGTGGGGCTGGCCGGCGTAGCGCTTAATGCATCCTTCAGAGCTGGATTCTCTTCAGGCAAGCTGAAATCACTTTGAGTCGAACCCATGCTGTACTCTGAGTCCATGCTGCCGAGAGACGGGTTCAGACCTGCAAAGAGGAGCTTTTGTTGCAACTTATGGACGTAACGGTATTTACTCAGAGTGCATAAACCAACACCTCATAAAGAATTAGGTGAATACAGATATCTTAGTGCCCGAGAGCTTTTAGAAATGCAACCTGATGCATGGTTTGCATTACGATGTAAAACATTAATCCAAGAACACATTCTATTCTACACTTTTAGTCTACACAGACTACACTTTTTAATCAATGTATGAATTCAGCTTTTAAATCTTTTTCTTTTTAAGCCTTCAGGATATTTTAGCAATACACTTCCATCTGATTTTATTCCCTTTATTATGTAAAGCACTTTGAATTCCCATTATTAGGAAAATGTGCTATATAAATAAACTTGACATAAGTGACACGAGCTAAATCAGAGAGTCACAAACTGTCTGCTAAAAATGTCATGGTGTTAATGTCAGTGGGAAACACTACTGTAAAAAGAAAAAGTTGAAATAAAAGTTAAATATTCCTCAGCAAAAAAAGTAAATATGGATAATCGTGTCTTTGAATAAATTTGTACTGCATACTGTATTGTTTTTATTTTAATTATAATGAACAATTTCTTCTGTTATCATAT
>NC_056722.1:16000999-16007007 GCF_018831695.1 Puntigrus tetrazona | reverse complement strand
ATATATTACCGTATATATGTTACATTTGGTATTTACCTTGACATTTATGAATGAGGTAGCAGAAAAGTAGGAGAATTATGCCTGTTCCTGGTAACTGATGTTTTTCTGCAGGGCCTCATCATGAGATCAGCAGTCGTTCAGAGAGATCTGGATATACACACAAAGATATTTAAGGGAGCGTCATCAATCAGAGTCTGTGTGACAGAGGTTTTGACACGCTGCGAGCAGGCGTTTGAGCTCATGAGTCGGAGCAGGGCATCCAGTCAGAATGATTGGCATGGACCGCTGGCTTTGGAGCTGAATGTATGAGCATGGTATTCCCAGCACAGATCAATGCGAGCTCTCTGGGAACAGAGCCACCCGCTAGCTTACAGCTGGAGCGATGAACACACACACGCTGGAATGTGTTTACATGGGCTATGTCCTCCACTGTACCTGTGATCCTCTCCGCAGAAACTGTCACATTAGATTATATATTACAGACAGTTGTGTTTCACGGTAATTGTTATGTTTCTACTGGTTGCTCGGGTTTCTGAGTTGGTTACGGTCTGGAAACAAATTCCATGCTATTTAACCAATTCGTTGTATTAAAAAAAAATACTTCAAATATTTTGAGAAGAAACACTGCATAAGATTTTTTAAAAGAATTATGAATTAAGCATTGTATATTTCTTATGCCACAAGAAGATTAGTTATCTGTAACTTTTTGTTGTTGCAAAAAAGAAAAAAAGCCATCAAAACAAATAATAATTGCTTGAGAAGTAGTGTATAAAATTTAAAATAGTTTAATAATTGCTAAGATCTTTGCTTTGAAATTATATTAAAACAAATTGAACCCCCCTAAAAAACACATCTAAACACAGAAATAAATTTCAAGAGTTGATTTTTTATTCAAATAAATAGCCACATAAATAAAACTCCATCTCTCATATACTTTCACACAGCCATGTACAATTACACATACAGCAAGCAAGCACATCAGGGAAGTATAACCAAAATGTAAAAAAAAAAAATAATTAGAACAGAACAGTTCAGCATCAAAACATAGTGCTTCAAAAGTAACTACAGACTCGTCTATTCCTGCAGTGGAAACAAACACTATTTTCAAAAGCAACTGTCATCATAAAGTGCATAATTGTCAAACAGCAAATGAAATGAAAGTATAAAATGGGGTGTTTGAACTAACAAAAAGCGTAAGATACAAATTCTGCAGCTTTCTGACATCCTAAAATCAAATGTTTAAAAAAAAAAAAAATCACCACCACTGGATTTGTTCAGACAAAGGCACAAGATTGGTGGTGGGTGAAAAAGGAAAGGGGTGTTAACACTGTTTCTTACGTCACCTTCAACAGCTTTACCTTCAACACATCTTTACCTGCACTGGTTTCAAACACTGTCGTTTTATGACCCAATCTGGAAACACAGTACAGATCTTTTTTCTAATCTACTAAAAACCATTGCACAAATATGTTGAATTCACAAAAGACGGACATGCAACAGGATCATTTATAGCTATAAAAACAGTGCTTCAAGCAAATGGAGCTTCAACAATGGTAACACACTATTATTTCATATAAATTGCACACAAACCCAGAAACACTTCTGAAATCTACTTCTAGCACCTAGATTGTAAGCTAAAAATAAAAAATATATAAAATTCAACTATTGCTACTTCAGCTGTGTGTGTCTGCATCTGTGTGTGCATTTTAATCAAGAAAAATTATACGAGTATGTAAATGCATGGCCTTTCTGAGAAAGGGAGAACCTAAAACAATTGCTTATCAAATATTTGTGAACTAGAGGAGGCAGCTACTTTTTACATCTGAGCAGTACGACTGCTTTTGGGAGATTTAAACATGCTACACTTTAATAAAAGGAGAGCTTTTCACCACCGTGACATCTGTAGCAATATTTATGTTTCTCTTGATCTTCCCTGCGCTCTCTCTTTGGCTTTTCCTGTAATTTTTCTAGTTCTGCCATTCTACAAATCAGCCTGGATGCAAAGGCAACCTGTGTCAACAAGCTGTACAAAATAGCCAGACTCTTATTTCCTATGCTCATGCAGAACACATCAGTAAAATCACCTTGTACATACAATCATTACAAAAAAAAACATGCTCTACAAAAGAAAGAATAAAATAGCATTATCAGGCATGAAGTACCTTTTGCTTTTCTACAACAGCTTCCTCTCCTGGTTCTACATTTCAATGTGAAATATTGCACTATACTCATATTCTTTGTTCACTGTTTAAAAAAAAAAAAGATTAAAAAATCTTATTTCAACCGTTGAGGGTTATGGGTTCAAGACATTGTAATGGGCCTAACTTATTCTGATACAGTGTGTGTTGAGATACAGCCTTTTGAGGTGAAAGATCAGTTATGAAGGAGGTAGTGAACTGATGGAAGAGGAGTTTTGAGGGATCAAAACTGAACGTCTTTTCCGAACAATGTCATCACAAAGTCATTGGTAGGTGCACATTTGTATACTTGTCTAGTGTCTTTGTATACATGTGACTAAACATGAAGCAGCATTAAAGTCATTGTCACAGACAGCGAAAACCCAAAGACTTGGTCTAATAAACACTATGCAGTACCTCTTGTGCTTATATCTAGCTTACTCTCATTTGCCTTGACGTTCCCCTCATGCTAAGGCGCCTCTTCGTTCATTGGAGGCATAGTGTGGCGCACATTTTCACATAACAGGTGAAATGACAGTATTCTTTTCTTAGTTTTGGAAGTATGGATAAGTCAGATACTGCATTTTGTTTCAAGAACTTCTAGGAAAGAAATCAAAGATGCAAAAAAAAGCAATCAACTTTGGTCTTCTCTGGAGAAAGCTCAAGAGCTGAAAGGAAATCATTGGAAAAATCTATAAGGAAGACATCGCCATCCTATTTTCATACTTGTATTAAGGATAAACAAGTGTCTCTGACATAATCATTCGCGATTGTGGAGGCCAGTTCTATGTATGAGTAGACCCACTCGCAAATAGATGAAAACTCACACTATTCAGTTCCTTGTTCAGCGACCCATCCTTTATTGCTGTGTGGACAGGAGCACCTGGCAAGGGTCATGGGCTCAATGAAGAGGTTGCTTATTGCTTCTTCTTATGTTCTCTGGTAATTCCAACACATGTAGACACAATCGTGGAATTTTGTGTCCAGAGAGAGTCTCTCCTCTGCATTAAAAAACTATAGAGAGCATCGTTATGATGAGATGCTTCCGAGTTCTGACGCTCGACACCATTGGCGCACTCTGGAGTAAGAGTGGTGGAAGCAGTCAGCATCACCCTAAGAACTTCTTCAAAGTCTTCTTTACTTGACCATGACACAGCTGCTGAGTTGCTGCTTTTGACCAGCACAGACCAGCTCCTGGACATCAGGTTCAGGCTCGATGCTGGTGCTCAGGCTCCAACTGCCCTGCTGAGGCAAGAGGGAGAAAGGCCCCTGGGACAGGATGGAGGGCTGGAGTTGCAGGTGCTGTGGGGACTGAGGGTGCAGATGCGGCCGCTGGCTGATGTGCAGACGAGCCTCCAGAAGATGGGCAGCAGATGCAACTGGGGACAAGGACGAAGAAGAGGAGTCCAGAGACTGCTGCCACAGGTTGTGCTGGAAGGCAATGGGAGTCTGCTGGCATGGAGGGAGGATTGGCTGTGTCGGAGGGTTGGAAAAGAGGGCAGCGGGGGCAAAGAGATTGTTGGAGGGAGGAGATGAGGGGTGAGACTGTGAGAGGAAGAGCACAGGCTGCTGAGACTGGACTTGGGGCTGAGGCTGGTGCTGGATCTGCAGCATCCTGTATGATGAAAGAGCAACAGTGTTTAGGTGTATTCAAGAAATGTACCAAACATGTTCCTATAGGCACCCTTAGTAGCACACATTTTTAAAGTCTCCTTTATCATGGAGTCTCTACTAATGGGCTGGTTCAGGTTTGTTTGATTAGGAAGAATTAAAAATTGTGGAGTACTGGGTTGGCACCAGGAACAATGTTGGGAAACTAATGTTTTCTGTCTTCAGCAATCTGGGATATCTATGGATTTCTTCTCACCTTTGCTGGTGCAGAACTTCCTCCAGCATGCTGCGACGCTCTCGGGGGCCGCTGGAGCTCTGGAGGCTTGAGGGAGAGCACATAGTTGGGCCGAGAGACCCCCGGCTGCCTCTGGAGCATGAGGTTGGAGGGCACACCTGTCGTGCCAGACCTTTGATCTTGTTCAACCCCAGCAGACCTTTCGCACGAGTGTTTTTCCTCAGCTGCTGTCTGAATGCCTTCAGCCCTAGAGAAACAAGCAAAGAAACTAGTTAGCCATGTGATTCTATAAAGCTGACACATGTGCTTTAACATACATTTATAATTTAATGAAACTCACCCTGCGTTAGAGAGGTATCTGAAGCCCTACGCCCCTCTTGGAAGCTGGCTGCAAGCATACTGCCTTGGTTCTGCAAGAGGAGGTTGGAGGAAAGAGTGAGGGGTGTCCCAGCAGGAGCTAATGCCTCTGGGCAAGTATTGGAGGCAATCAGTGATGAAAGATCCCCTACAGCCGTGGAGAGAACCGGTTTTGGGTTCAAGGAGGACTTTAGACAGCTGTCAGAAGAAGCACCATCCGAGGGGCTCACCACAATACCTGAGAGAGGATCATAGAGATAATTAATAACCAGATCCTTGCATTATGTCCTTTAATTCACCCTAATTTTAACAATTTACTTACAGGGTGGATTGCACTTGTGGAATCGAGCAGAGACCTCTGCAAGTGTGTGCCTTCGGGAGGTGGTGCTAGGCAAATGGGGCAGCTGGACCTGCAGCATGCCCTCTTCCTCTTCAAGGTCATGGGGTCGCACCTCCTCACTTATGGTGGTCTCCAGCAGGCTATTGGGGGAGATGGATCGGTTCCACAGGAGCCCATTCAGGCTGGCCTCCACCGGGCACACCACGCGCTGAGGAAGGGAGGGAGGCATTCACATTAGCCACTGCCTGTCTCTAATGGAGGAGGGGGATTGGGGGTGCACTGCATATCTGCAATATGAAACAGGACAGGGAGGCTATTTACTGAGCAACTAGGAAGAGAGGGGTCTAGAGCAGGGGTGGGCAACTCTGGTCCTCAAGGTCAACTGTCCTGCAGATTTTGGAAGATTTTCAGATATGTCTAATCAGGTTTGGAGCTAATCTCTTCAGGACAGTGGACCTCAGGTTCCCCACCCTTAGTCTAGAGAGGGATTACGTCAAGCTCAAAGAAAATACTGACCTGAAACAGGCCTCCTTGTTCACACTCTGTCTCTGAATGGACAGGATTGTTCACCTTGGTGGCGACATGGAAGGCTGAGGTTCTGAAGCTCTCGGAAGACTCCATGATCACCTTGAAAATGAGACGGACAGTGGAAGAGCTGAGTTATCACAGGGAGATTTCATCTCAAACAGGAGACTGTCTCTGCCTCGCTTTGACACTCACCTCTGGGGTGGAGGAATCGGATGCCGCCCTCGACCTTTGATTCCAGGCCCCGCATTGGCGGCTCAGCTGTTGGTTTCGGTGCTCCTTCACTCTTTCTAGCAGCAGGTAATAGATTGCTGAGAAGTGGTTGTAGCTACTGTTCTGGAGAGACTGTGGAAAGAAATAGAAAAAAACTGTTTTAGACACAGTGACCATACTGAGCGTCATTTTCACAGGTGTAATGAAATGCAGGTAGCCTGAGTCAAGAATTAACTTCTTAAGGGATATTAGTGAAAGCTAAATGCAACACAGCATGGCAGCTTTCAAAGCAGATGCTACTGTGTTTATCCTTTCTGTGCCAACAGAAGGACATATTTAACGCCACGGGAAGCTGAATAGGGTGTTGTTTTTATTCTGAGGTGACAAATTGACAATTTATATCCTTTAAACAGCATTAACCCTTGCTCTGGTAAACATGCCCTTCTCCCTTCCCTGCTGGAAATAACTGACCCCGTACTGTTTTTTACATACACAGAGACATGCATCCGCCTCTTTTCTCACCTCCACAGTCTTTTGTCTGTCAATGCCG
>NC_056722.1:15971420-15999999 GCF_018831695.1 Puntigrus tetrazona | reverse complement strand
ACACTGTCAGCATGTCAAAAGCTATCATTTTTTTCAGATTTTGTAGTTTTAGATCATTTTGCCTCCGTTTAAACCTGGTATTCCAGTTAAATCTGATCAAATCCCAAGTGGTCAGCAGAGACAGATTGCCATTTACAGTACATCTGGTATTTACACGCATCTAAAACGTCTTCTGTCAATATATCAGCTCGGTACAGATTCTAGTATAATATCAAAACCTAACATAAACATAAAAACATCTTTTTATCATTATTTAGTAGGGAAAATGCAGCAAATCAGTTTACGTTTGTTTTGAAACAGGAAGTGACATCAAAGAGATGTCTCCAGCAGATAGTTATGTGTCAGGATCAGTACATCTCTTAAAATATCAGCTCATTTTCGCAAGGCACGGTTTGTTCAAATGTTGATTTGGTGCTCAGGAAGCTTTTCAGTGTTGAAAATGTATTTGGAAATGCATTTATTTTTGCAATATAAAGTTCAAAAGAAAAATTTTAATTTGAAATCCTTGGTAGCATTATAAATGTCTTTATTGTTTAAAATCTATGTAATGCCTGAATAAATGTGTTGTTTTTTTTTTTTTGTATTTAAGTTGCTGAATTTTTTTAACTCTTCCCTCACATGGATGTTAAAACTCGTTGTAATCTTGCCTTAGAAGGTTTCTGCATCTTATGTAATAGCTTGTTAGACTTTTGTCTCAAGGCTAAAGGCGTAGCCCACTGCAGAATACTAATTTTAGCTGGTGTTCCCGACCAATTAATGTGACAGAGATTAAACACCATTTATGGAAGACTGAAGGGTCAAGGGAGGATTTAAAGGTTCATTACCAAAAGAACAGTGTTTACATCTGTCCTTTTGGGAAACCGCCAGACCTGCCATTTATTGAGTATCTCAGCAAAGCACTGTGCTAATCAATGCTTTGGCTAAACACCCAGAATAGCCCTTTTCCCTGCACCTTCCCTTTGCATTTTCTGCTTGACTCAGTGCCTAGTTTATCACCGTGAACCAGCGTTTAGTATGTGGTTCTCGCTACAGGGAACTTGTTCAATTTTCCACTGGGTGCTCTTCATGTAGAGTGGACATGTCTCTGCTCTGCTGCATGTGTGCACCCAGCAAAGCATTAATGCTGATGTCTGCTATTGTGTCCTATTTTGGATGTTCCTTAGATTGGAATGGGCCTTGCGTGCAGTAGCGAACTAGAACTCATTTAAAACTTCTGCCACACATGCAGATTTCCATCTTCTCTGTACTGTAGAGCGTCATGTAGCTGTGTAAGGCACTACAAAAGATGAGATGGCCTGAAACCAGCAAGTATAGAATGTTTTAGTAGGGTTGACTACTTTCACCAACCTGACAGACGGTTTTTGGTTTTAGATTTTTTTTTATTTTTGCTTTTATTTCAGCAGTATAGTTGGTAGATAGAAAGTGAAGAGAGGACAGGATCGGGAAAGGTCCACAAACCGGGACTCAAATTCAGTGTAATACGAATGCTGTGCGCTATAATGCAAGTCATACACTAGCTTTTGCACCTATTAAAAACCCGGTGCATTGGGATGAGATCAGCTGTGAAACTATAGCATCGTCTCCAGTTTGTTTGACTTGTGGCAGTTGACACTGTTGCAGCCACATACTGCAGATGCCATCTTGACTCGTAGTCTCCGGAGGTGAGGTTATGTGTAATATTAAATGATGGATGGGAAGATAAGCTGTAAACCCATGCAATCTGTCAAGGCCATTTGAGATCTCAGTATCTGCAGCTCTAATGTGAGAGACTTACAGACAGTTCAAGGATCACAGTGTGCAGGATAGATTTTTTTCATTTGATTTATTAATTGTCTTGGCTATGTAGGACTTCAGGAAAGTCACAGGCCTCTTAAACATTCCAAAGACTTTTAATTTAGAATGTTTATCACACACGAATTCCAATTCCACCGTCAAGTTCTCAATGAGCTAATGAATAGAGGTAATGATAAATGATAAATCATAAAGTAATTTAAGAGTGGTAATACATCCTATCTAGCAACTCCTAATCCTGCCCACACATACTTTTAACCTTGCTCAGCTTTAAACAGCTTAAAGACAATTATTTCTAAAATAATATATGTCTATATCAAAAATATACAATATTTTGCTCTGCTGAAAATCTTAGATCCTTGACATGAGTGTATATTTACAGGAATAGTTCACCCAATTCTGTTATTATACTTACCCTCATGTCGTCCCAAACCCATAAGACCTTTGTTCATCTTTTGAACACAAATTACATTTTTTCAACCCTTTTTCAATATATATTTGATCAATCAATATTTATATGTATGCATATTTATAAAAGGTTTCAAAATGAAACAACCCAAACAAAAACTGTGATGTACTTCAAAAAAAAAAACAAAAACTCCACCATCCATCTCTGAATGTTATGTTTTAAATCAGCAGATGGCAGTGCATGTAATTTTGTAATGAAAGTCATTTTTTAGCACTGAAGCAGAGGAAGCAATTATTGCAAGGTTAATCATTCCATGTGCGAGCCCTAGCTTGTCAAACTAATTTATCTGCTGCAGAAAAACAAAGAACTTTTGCGAATGCCTTTTCCAGTTTACATTCTTCGTTTATTCATGTTCTGTCTTTTTTTGTAGTCCTAGTGTCACTCTCCTCATCTTTACACCTCTCCATATTTCTTTACATCAGCATTCACTTCAGTACGTAATGGATGTTTATTGAAATGTTCGAGTCTTTATTACTGTTTTTTCAAATTGCTTTCATTGAAAATACCTCTCCTGTTTTATGTGAAAGAAGGGGGAGGTCAGACCTTTCCATCTACATTAAACCTGGTTAGACTAATTACACCGCTAATTACACCTGTACATTACAGCCAGACACTGGATACACACACACACACACACACACACACATACTACACATTTTTAAAAACCATTACTCTGTATTATTTAATGTTTATTACCTATGATTTATAGGCTTTTTCCTCATAGGGACCAAACACATACAGACACACACACTTTTACTTGGATTTCTAAATGGGGGCATTCTATTTTGACTTTTGTTGCTTTTATATAAAGATAGTTATAGATTGTTATAGAATTCTAGATTACTTATAGATTCACAACTTTTTTTACAATTTGAAAAAAAAATAAAATAAAATTATACCAGTTTACAATTAAGGACATCCCCAAAGGGAGGTTATAATTTATGTCAAAATTTTATTTCAACACTCAAGTGGCTTATGAACAGTCTTTTTCGAAAATGTATATATGGGTTTTTATTTTAAGATTAATTTTGATAGTTTTAGATTTAAAGTCTAGGACAAGAGTAAAACTAAATATTCACACTGTTCAAATGTTATGGGCCTGTACACGTTATAATATAAATTAATGCTGTACTTCTGGATTGTATATCATGAAAGAAGCATCACAGCCATTTTCAACACTGATATCATAAGAAACGTGTCTAAACAAATCAGCACATGGTAATGTTTTCTGTGGGACCGTGTGAAACTAAAGACTGGAGTAATGGCAATAGTTAATGTATGTTAGTTTTAATAAAAACCCACCTCTGAGACATTAGATGTGCCTGTAGTTGAAGTAACACCCACATGCCCCTTATGGTCCAGTGCTCATCTTGCAAAGTATCCATTGTGTGTTTTCACCCAGTGCTGTGATGTATTATGTGCTGTCCTCCTCTGCCTCCCCCTCACTATTACACTGTGAGTCACAGGAGTGTGTGTTTGTGTGCTGGCATAAATGTCACTAGAGAGAGAGTGAGTCATTCATTGATAGATTGGAGGTAACCTTGGTAAGGCAATTGTCTCAAAAGCCAAAAAAAACAAAAAACAAAACAGTAATATGACAATTTTTTTGTCTTTCTTTCTCACTTCCATTCATATACAAGTACACACTCATGGATTAACGTGATACACTCAAGTTGGACATGTTCCTGGATCATCCTTTTTTGGTTTTCTACTTAACAATAGTCCTAATCTAAGACTCAGACAGAACACCCACAGACCACCCACAGTCTGTTCACGAAAGTCTGATGTATATTGCCAGCAAAACATGCAAAAACTGCCTAAAAAAGGCATGTATATTCCGACTGGATGCCGTTACACCATTTATGGGAGTCTGTGTACTTAAAAAGACTGCCTTAGTAGTAAGCTACCGAATCTTTGGAGGTATGAAGCAGAAATTAATATTTGGAATTACGACAGTCCAATGATCTATAATTATTACTTTTGTATAAATAGCATTTTATGTAATCTTATGAAATGCAGGATAGTATGTTAGTAGCCTATGCGATTCCATTTAGCAGAAATAGACAGAATAACATTCTGGTATGATATATGCTATGCTAGCTGGTCATGATCTGGTTTATAATGGAACTAGTTGCTTAGGACCAGCACATGACTAGCTTAAACCAGCTCAAACAAGCTGACGTGCTTTAAAATGCTGGATATGCTGTTTTATCAAAAATCACATGGCAGAATTAATAGCAAAAAACTAGTACGATAGTATTTTGCCTTTATGTTGTCTTGCGATTTTCCTATGATATAATGGTTTCTCATCCAAATTAATTAACACAGTAAAAAAACCATAGGGAGACATTAAATTACCAAGTCACTGAAAACTCAAATTACTAAGGGATTTTTTTATTCTGAGACATGAGACATTTCATACTTTTGATATTTTTTTACGATTTGATAAATTATAAAGCATGACTGCGCTAATAGCCCAGCAGTGTGTTTACATTGGAACAGGGGGCTCATGTTCAGATGATTTCAGTGGCTGTGTAACCTTCAGATCCATGGCTTGTTAAACGCTCTGGGAGTCTGTTCAGGATGTGTGTTGAGCAGAGAGCTAAGAGCTTGTGTCTGATCTAAACATGCCGCTTTGTTGTGAAATAAGCAAAGATTCATGTTTTATTTACAGGGCGATGTTTTATTAATGCTGTGTTGGATTGGTAAGGCTGGATGTTAGATGTAATTCCTTTTGAAAAAAAAGGACACTGCAGATACTGTCAGTGCGTATGGACTGCGGTAGTTCAATCAATGGCCATATTGTCATCACAGCCATGTAGATTTTTAGCGAGCTCATGTTTGATATGGTAATGTGGAATTAGCATTAGCATGCACTACACATTTGCTCAAAAAATGTGCTGTCTTGTTGATCAGTCCAAAGGGAAATTGTGAAAGAGAAGTTTGTTTCAATTGTGTAGCCTTTATTTGCTCATATTAGTGCTAAATTTTCATTTAGCTAGTTAGCATTGTCAAGTTCCCCCCTAAATGTTTTCAGCACTTTTTCTTTCAGAGTGGCTTCAGAGTGATTAGTGTTGATCTGATTTAAATTTGTATTACTGGATGAAACCAAAGCTTTGAAGGGTTCCGTACATAATGAAAAATATTTCACCTAATCATTGTCACATTTTCAACAGCTACAATAATGATAATCGCTCAGAACTGACCTTAGATCTCTCCATGTCTTGATACTGTTTGTGATGATGTTCTCTCATCTCTCACTGCCTTTTCGCCTTCCAAGAGCCGAATCTTGGTTTCTATGGCAACTAAAATGACATGCAGATGAAACAATGACCTCACTCTCATCATCAGGTGTCTTAGAAGGTAGTTCTATATTTTTTTGTGTGTGCAGTAGTGTCAATTTTGAACCATAAGGCAAGGCCAGTCCACGTATGATGCAATTAAGAAGCTGTAACCTTACCAGCATTCATTAAAGCTCATCAAACTCTAATCAAGCTGTCCCAGCTAATATTGTTACTTGACTGATCTCTGAATGATTCTGTAAGAACCTCATTATGGTCTAAATAAAGCTTGATACTGAAACCGAGCATTTTACATTAATGAATTATGTCTGCATTCCTTTCAAGGCCTGTTTTTCTCCCTCAGGTGTTCTGCTGATTCTGTCTGTGCCAGTTGGGCTGGTGTTCTCCACAGAGGAGCTTCAACCCAGCCAAACCCCTCGGGATTTTGTGTCGATGTCAACAAGCAGCAGAACTCTCGCCACCCTCTCAGCGGGACCCTTGAGCTGGCAGGAGGGTTCCAGGACTGGGGATCTGCACATCCAGTCAATGGCCTCCCTAGAAGCCAACAGTAGACCCACGGCTGTACACTCATTCCAGACACCGAAGAACACTGTACCATCTGCCATAATTCAAACATCAACAGTAGGGGTGCATGCTTTTGGTTCCAGGGATCAGGCAATACCTAATGTCCCTCTTCCAGAATCAGATGCACACCAACTGACCTCTAGAAGTATGGTCAATAGAACAAGCTCTGGGTTTTTCACCACTAAAACCCAAGACCAGAACTTTAGCACTAATACAGACAAGCCGAGTACAATCAGTAGAAAGCCGGTGAACCAAGCCACAAATTCTGGCTCTGGTCATTATTTTTTCTCAGGAACTGAAAGTGATGTGGCCCCTGGAGCCGAGGACCTTTCAGGGGTCACAGACAATGGAGAGATGAAAGTGAAGGAACCCATTCAACATCCACCATCACCTTCTTTGTCTTCAAACTTCAAAACCCACAGAGGGCAGGATAAGGAGGCTTTGCACCACACCATTACATTGCGTGACGTGTCTTTGAGGAGAATCCCACTCTCCCATTGGAAACGGTGGGAAGAGCTTTGGCACAAACTGGCATCCAGTCCCCTCCTTCAGCTCTGCCCTTGCCTTCTAACCATGTTACAACATCCAGTCCCACTTCTTCAGCAGAGAGCGGGAACGTTGTGAAAATCCAAGATGATAGAACCATGAATATAACTTACGTCACAAATTTTACCAACAGCACTGACGCCTCATGGCCTGTGAATGATTCGAACATCTCAGAGGCACCCTCCACAGCTAGCGGGAGCTTCATGAACAGGCAGGTCCCAGCCACCACGCAAGGCCCATGGGGGTCTGGGAACCAGTCGGGTCCAGCTCTGGGTCCTCCTCACGAAAAAAACACCATCTGCCTGGACAAAATGGACATTGTGTGGTTGGTTCTTGCCATTAGCGTGCCTGTCTCCTCATGCTGTGAGTAACCAATATCACACTTCCTCCAGCTTTGAAACTTGTACTTTCTGTCAGCAGCACTGACAGGAACTTTTCCAAAGATATAAGATAACATAAAATTCCCTTTGTGGCTTAGTGGCTCTTGCTTGACAGCCTTCTGAAATTCATCATACAAAATTCAGATAAATGTGGTCTTAAGGCTAAAATGAAGAAGAGATACATATAGAATATTCATCTTCTTTTCTACAGCTGTGCTGCTTACCGTATGCTGTATGAGGAAAAAGAAGAAGTCTGCAACTCAGGAGAACAACTTGAGCTACTGGAATGATGCCATCACCATGGATTACTTCACCCGCCATGCTGTGGAGCTCCCACGCGAGATACAATCACTGGAGACTGAGGTACTGACTGAGACCTGGAAGACATTTTAGTGTACATTAGATCCAAACAGGCTATCAAAAACGGAAAAATGTAGGACGTAGACTTTGTTCAATGCAGTGGTTGTTAATTGGATGGAGGAGGATCTGAATGCGAGCCTGTAGTCGATTGCAAACTAAATTACTGGAAAAGTACAGCATACTCAACTAGAGAGAAGTCTGGTCTTTACTCCAGAAGATTGTATTGTGATACTTTAATTAAAACCTATTAGGTCAAAATGGTACATATACCCGGGTGAACTGTTTACAATAATAATGAAAAAACCATGTGCATTTAGAGAACTTTCATTACATGTCGACTTTAAGTTCAGGACACAAACCACACTCCGTAATGTTTCCTGTGTCTTAATGTATGTGCTCCAACCTGTTGAGCCACGCTGTCTCAAGATGTTTGAGGCCAGCTGTAATTTCTTGATTCTTAATTCTCGCTCTTTTCTCCATCGTTTTGCTTTATCTCTATAATGTCCCTTTAAATGTGCAGAGAAGGCCAACACAAGCTGAAAAAAATGTTTGTTAGAGATTTTAAGCATGTTCTTTACCATTCACAGTAATTAACTGTCTCCATGCTTTCAGGAACAGAAAAGGCTTTGCTGTTAAGTATGATTTTCTCTGTGAATCGTCAAGTAAATAATATTCTTGTCTGAATGGCACATATATAGATAGCTTTTTCATTGCTGGGTATCATTCTGAAATTATTAATAATTATTGCAATCAAGACAATGTGCTTGAAAAAAATCACTTAATGGTACCATGTTATATATTGCCACCTGGTGCTCAGAGTTAACTCTTTTTCTCACTAGCTTCTTCTAGTTTTTTTTCTTTTTGTTGTTATTTTGAGATTATTACCATCATCCATTCATTGGCGTTTTCCATTTCAACCTCTGCATGCTTCTTTTTTCCCCACCTTTTTGTTTCTAGCTTACTGACCATTTCTGACAGGAATGTGATTATGATTATGATGATGATGATGATGATGATGATGATGGCGATGAAGAGGAAGAATCATGTTTGGGATACCCGGTGACCCACAGGTCTTCAAATTACCCTTTTAGAAAAGAAACAGAGTCGATACAGTTCCCTTCCTTTATGTTTTTGTCAGTTTTTCCTCTTTGTAATTGACTTTATTACCTTATCCTGCTAACACTTTTTTGTCATGTTTCAGTTTTTAGATTTATGGAAAGTCGGATAGATGGATTCATTTTGACGTTTGAATAAGACCAAACACAAAACACATTAGAATCTAGAGCCTTATAATTAGTTGTCTTCCTGCACAGGTGCAATTTACCCTGTTTCTTCCTTCATTTCCTCTCATTCATTTCACATGCACCAGTCTCCATAGTGATAGAGCTCAATCACTACACCATAGAAATGCACATTTGTTCTATAGGAACATAGATAATGTGAATCATACCTGTTCCTTTCACCTTAACTGTTTCACCTTAGCTTTGTAGGATCAGACACCCTTAAGTGATTAGCTTTTAGTTAGCATAAAAGCAAGTATACAGTGCTAATGTTCTTATGTTTCTTTGTGTTTCAGGAACAAGAGACGTGTCTGCCCCCTAATGGTGACTACAGTGATAGCGGCGTGGTTCTGGTTAACCCCTTTTGCCAAGAGACTCTCTTTATCAACAGAGACAAGGCATCTGATATCTAAACACACTATATTAGAAGAAGGAAGATTTTCCAGTCTCTTTTGTTTGCTCGCATTTTTTAAGAATATATATATATATATATAGAATATAAATAAATATACTGTATATACATATATGTGGTGAATCTTCAGAGACTACGGTTTATATATGAAACTGGTTTCAAGGAGCTGAAAGAATATTACAAAACAGAACAAATGCTATTTACTATGAGGGGGAGCCCCTGCATATTTTTCTGATGTGGATTTTCTACAGACGCTTCATTGTGATAAGGGTTTTTATGTCTTTTTTTGAATAAAAACAATAAGTGTAGTTGCTCTTATGTTCCAGTGGCTTTGGTGGTGCAGAGTGCTGAGAAACATGACACGTGGTGTAAGGATGCTTGTGTGACGTTACCCAAAACACTTAATATGATTACTTAAAAAAGCCTGCCGCACTTGAATTCTGTATGTAAGGGGATGCAGGGTAAAGGGCATTGATTCTGGAACGCTTCTGGAATGGGTCCAGTGGGTACTGCAGCAACCCTCGCTTCCCTCGTGGAGGAACTTGAGTTGATTGCCTGTTTGCATTTGATGGAGGATGAATCATGACTTTCCGAGGTGGTTTGTCCCCAGTCACCAGCCAAAAGACAAAAAAACGACAATTATCCCATTCCTTAGATGTTTGAGATGTTTTCGTGTGCGTATATGTCTTGTTGCATGCATCTTTTCTGATTTGAGGTGTATGTGTGTCTTAGATGTCAAACAGGATTTGGTTTCTATCAAGATTTCGTTGTTAAAAGCACCCTAAAATTCCATTTGCGTTGACACAGTTGCACAAGCAAGTAGAAAAAAACGCTTAAATGCCAATGAAATGCCTCATACAAAGCCCTTTGTATGGTAATGTTACTGTGCTCCACATTTCACATCATATATGTTCATGCTGTACGTGTTTGTGTTCAACTTTCATAAGCAGGGCTAAGCATTATACTGTATAACTGTAGTGGAAATGCATTCAGTTTTTTTTTTTTTTTATTAAACCTCTATATTTGTTTATTAGCTATGACATGCTCTGATGAAAATGGCACTATTATTGCTTAACAGGTTGGCTAAATCTATATATATTTTGTTAGAAGACATGTTTTTCTTAGTGAAGGGTGAATGAGTGTGCTTGTGGTTCTGTCTGTCTATCTCTGTCCCTTGTGTGAACATTGACGAGAATAAATGAGACCAAAATGAATTTCTCTTTGATTCTCAAGTGCTTACTGCTGTACTGTACAGTTTTTAGATGAATGTCAATGATATCACTGGATGTAATAGAGTGTAATTGTTAGATATGAATACATACAGAGAACCTGTTTTATTTTGTACTTTCTTTAAACACATGCCACCGAGGTTGGTAACATGTTTTAAAACCATATCATCATCTTTTCTTTACATATCCCTTTTTTTTCTGTATGCTTAGCAGATTTTATATAAATATTGTTTTAAATGAATTTGTAGATCGATGTTTTCCTTTACTTCTGTTTTTCATCGTCTCCGTCCATTTATTTTGTGCCGGCATGGGTTTTAGATATGTAAGGAGAGGGAGTTAATTGCTCAGCTGACAGAAAAAAATCGTTCTTGCATATTATGAATCATGTCTTATATTTTGTAGCACATAAACTGTACTTTTTACTGCTGAGCAATACAAATAAAAAAAGCTTTGAAGGCTTCTTCGGGTTTGTAGTTGATTTTTGTCGATATTTAAAGCAAAGCCTGTTAAAAAAAAAAAAAAAAAAAACAGAGACAAAGTGGAGCACAAATGCCAATGTTTCCCCTGATTTAAATGGGTCAAAGGTTTCTGGAATCGTCCCTGTTTGCTGTGTATGCTGAATGAAGCTTTTCTATTCACAAGCTGTTCGTCATTCACAGTCTCTCAAAAGGCAACAGATGTTTGTTGTCTTTTTATAAACCCTCTCAATCGCATTGCTGCATGCTAGAATACAGTTAGGTGTGATAGTCTTTGTTTTGCATATTCTGTCTTGAGTTATTTGAGAAATGTACCTAAAATTAAAACAATATTATGCTTATATATCAAGCTTATAAACATCATGCTGTGTGTGCGCCACCTTAAAAATGAATGAAATTAATGAAAGTACCAATTTAAAAAATATATATAATATTTTTTTAAAAATGTTAAAAATATATTTTTATATATTTATATAATAATATAATATATAAAAATAATAATTATATAAAAATATTTTTATATAATTATATATTTATATAATATATATTTTAAAAAATATAACTCTACACATCAAAACAATGCTATTTCATCTTAGTAACATCCTTTCAATCCCTCCTTCTTATAAAGTGCCCGAAACAATGGCAGATTTGTATATTTTATATTTATATAAAATATTACAACCAAAAAGTTAAGCTAAAAAAAGCTTAAAAGCTAGCTAAGTACTTCATATCATGTTTTTATTTATAATTCTAGATTTTTTTATTTACCGTTTGTTTCTATATTCAAAATGTCAAGATTATTTTTACATTTATTAACATTAACATTTCTGCACATTGCACATTCTGCACAGCGTATCTAAATTTATTAGTAGAAATAAGTTTTATTTCTTCACTACACTACTCCACAAGTGTTGTATAACTACAACTAACAATGAATTGTATAACAAAATTGCACAATCTGCCAAAATCACTCTGCGGAATCCTCTCACCTGCGATGGTATTGGTCGAAAACTAACATTGTCGCTCAGCGATTGGAGAGAGAACCGTCAATCACAAAGCTGCTTTCCCATCCGGGTCAGATCGGAAGCAACACTATCCGGTGCATTGGGCGAGTGTGTGTGTCACACTTTCAGCTGGTGAGTCTGTCATGCTGCTCTCAGCACACCTCTAACCTGCGGATACACATGAAACATACGGATTACCTGTCCGACACGCACGCAAGGGCTCGTTTGCAGTCGCTTCAGACATTGATCTGATCATTTCTAAGCTTGTTTAGTGTTTAGTGGAGGAAATTTGGGGATAAGATGGCGGATGTGGCTCCGGCCGGCGTGGAGAAGAGTCTGGATGACTTCTTCGCTAAGCGCGACAAGAAGAAAAAGAAGGAGAAGGGCAAGGGAAAAGAGCAGGCGACCGGTGGAGCCGCAATGGCGGTGAAAAAGACGAAAAAGGAGAAGGAGAAGTCGACGAAGAGTGAAAATCAGGACGCGCAGATGGAAAAGGTAACGCACAGTCAAACAACACACATGGGCTGTGTCGCAAAACCTAGCGAGCTGCCTATGTAGACAGCGTTTGGAGGTACAAAGGGCGCGTGGACGTTCTAAAAGCGCAGTGTGGTCTAAGCAGGCAGTTTACTCGGTTTTGTGACACGAGCAGATAGCAACACTAACAGGTTACGTTTTCTTTTATCTTTATGAAGTAAGTTAACGCGATATTGTATTGTAGCTGACAGCTGCTACGTTTCTTAAATAGTTAAATTTAGTCAAATTGTCATCTTTTTGTTACTCAAGCTGCCTGACTTTCTTTCCTCTAGAAAATAAGAGTTTTGGCCGAACGTTATATATTGACAGCCTATCACTGTTTACTTCAATTGCATTTCCCCATGCAGTTAAAGTGAGCGGTGACTTTTAACATTCTATCTAACGTTTCATAGCAATGGAGCAACATAAAGGTTTGTAAACTATATGACAGAAGTGTAACTTTTCTTATGTGTGTGTGTGTGTGAACCATGCCTTTTAATGTTACCCTTAAATAGAAGTAGCGTTTGGTCGTGACGTATTTAGTGATGTGACATCATACTGACATTAGTTGCTCAGGGCATCAATCTTCCAGCAGGGGTTTTATAACTGCTGTAGCTGTAACTGTGTCCTTCACCTCTGCCATATGCTTTTTTTTCTTTTTCTTGTGAGACAGGACAGAGTAGCGGTGTGCTAATGAACGGAGGTTGTATATGATGATTGCACTTTTACAATGACATTAGGTCAATTTAATTAAATCCTGTTTATTGCATCAGTCCGCCTAATTATGCTGTTCTCTAAAAGCGCGCATTGTGTATGTTTTATGAAAATAAACCCCCCAAAAAAACATAAATTGTCACAAAGTGCTTAGACTAATCTGAAAAACTACAATATTGCTCATGACGTTTTCAGATTAGTCTAATCTGAGTCAAAAAAATAAAACTGATTATCTTTTGGCATACTGCTAGTTGGTCTTAACATAGTGTTTATGCAAGACTTTATCCCCAGACTTCTCTGAAGATGTGTGCAGGACTTCTCCAGTCATTGAGTCCTCAGTCCTCATGTTCATCTCATCTGCCTTCAAATGAACTCGGCAACTGACAGACAGAACTAAGTCCCTGCCCTACATTTTTTCTTTTTGATAATTTGTCGTTGGAGTGTATATAGATCTGCGCCGGATATTAGGACTGCACAATTACTCCCAATCAATCCCAAATCACAATATGGCCTGGATAGCAATTATTGAGTCACAAATGCTGTTGCTTAATTCACTGCTGTTGTAGTTATTTTACACACAAGCAGCGCGAAGTGGGGACTGTTAAATGAGATCATTTGAGACCAATTCAGATTTATGAAGTGAAAAACTGTAGTAAATGTTAAAATAGCAGTTTTGATTAAAATTAAGATGATTTTAAGAACTAAATTGTGGCTGCAACATTGTTAAAAAGTAATAGCAATATGTTCCATGTAGCTTAATGCACACTCTTATATATTCTTAATTTGTTACTTAACATTTTTGTTAAAAATTAAAATTCTCTAGGACTACATTTGCATACTGATTAAACTTGTACAAAAAAAAATACGAGACCGCATAGGCAAGTTAGATTTCTACAGTAATATAATGGTAAAATGTATTCCTATCTAGAAAATGAATTCTTTGAAAATATTAGATGTAGGTGAACGCATACAGTTCTTTCAATTTTATTGCACGATTCATCTAAACAAAAGGGGAAAAAGACATGAGACATGTATTAAGTGTTCATTTTAGATGTGAAACTAACTGTGCTGTTTCTGAAAGTTTGTTTGGAGAACTGTGTGAAGAGAAAAAAATTGATATATATATATTATATATATATATATATATATATATATATATATATATATATATATGACATTTACTTAGTTTTTCTACGGTCTGAAATTCTCTAAAATGTCTTCACTGAACTCTATGTAAGTGTCACCTCTCTTTTCTTAAACCGTTGCTCCAGGAGGACGAGGAATGGAAGGATTTTGAGCAGAAGGAGGTGGACTACACGGACTCGACTCCAGGCCCTGCAGATGAGGTGTGAAGCGCAAACAGTTGGCGTCTCTTTTTAACATGTGGATCACCTAGTTAGCTGGATTTGTGTTGTTGGCGATTTGACACGATGCAGGATCGTTAGGTATTTGGCTCGTCTCGGAACCGCTGTCGTAGTAACAGGTCCACGATTTCAAACCTGCTCAAGGGAACAGGCTTCTTTCACGTAAACAGGATTAGATTGTATCCTTTTAAGTGCAGCTTGTTAATTAAAATGTTGCGTAATCTATAATAGACACCCGTTTTACTCATTGAGAGACTTATTTGAGGAATTATGTAATTTTATTGCAGCCATACTCGCATTACCCACAGTTGTGCGTTTAATTTGAGCTTTTATGCATCGTAGACTCACTTCCTAGATCTTAAAATGCTTGTGTGATGCACAATTCTTTTGAAGAGTAAATCATAAGATCTTAAGACGGATCAGGTGGATTTATCAACTTTAATGTTGCCATGCATAATTCTGCTTTAAAAAAAATGAATAGCAAACTACAATAATTTTGACATTTGAAAGATGCAATCCCTGTATCAATTCTAGAAAAAATGGAATCGCTAAAAAGGGTTACCATATATTGAACCTTGTGCTTCTCAAAAGCGCACTTAAGTTATTTTGATTCATGCATGTCTCTATTGAAGCACGCATTTTTATGTCTGATAGTGATGAGAAGGAGGAGGAAGAGTATGAAAAGGAGGAAGTGGGCGAGGATGGTGAGATCATCCTGGTCACTGGTGATAAAATCTCTGGACCCTGGAATAAATCAGGCGCCCCCCCTTCAGCTGCTCCGGGTGAGTCGGCAGTGTCAGTATAAATAGCCAACTAATGAAATTATTAGTTGAGATTAGCTCTTAAATGCAAATCTGTCTCATTTACTGTTTAGTAGAGGAAGTTGAGGTTCCTGAGCCCAAAGCACCTGGCGTGTATCGTCCCCAGGGGCCCGGTTAACCTCTACCAAGAGAGGCCCAACTCAAGGACCTCCAGAAATCTTCAACGACACCCAGTTCCCCTCTCTCCTGGCCACCGCCAGACATGTGGAGACACGCAAGTAAGTGACTGAGCTCTTCTAAAAAGGGCTGCGCACTCTTAATTTCTTAATCAGATGTACCTTCAGCTTCCTTCCTCGTTTTTTCCTCATACACGGAGTATGTTAGGAATGCCATACTGATGTGCTGTGAATATAACAATAGCCTACGTTTTTTGATCGTTGTGTTTCTTACAGGATCCTGCTCATTTAAAATAGGATACAGATGAAACAGCACATAAGATTATATTTGTTTCATCTGAAAATATATAGTAGCCTATGTAGGAGAAACAAAATCCCTCTCAAGTCATCATAACCTTCACGTTCTTTCTGATTTGAGTGGTCCTTCTCTGTCTATTCTCTATGTGAGTTCACGATAAACATTTAGTTATTATGGTTCATTGACATAAATTGTCCTTTATGATGGAGCGGTGGTGGATTGCTCTCGGAGAGAGGTAAAGCCCACGATGCTTCGACTTTTAAAAATATCCGAATAACCAAAAGAGCGGAATAAATGATTCAATTGGGATCTGAAATATTTTGTAATGCTATAATAATTCCTGCTTATTTATTTTCACAGTACATACCTGATTCAAATATATATATATATATATATATATATATATATATATATATATATATATATATATAAAAATATATATATATATATATATATATATATACACTAATTTTAAATTAAATTGTGCTTTCTTTGTATAGTTATAAGTATATTTAAGTGTTAAGTGAATATTATTCAGGGTTTTTTGGCCATTGGTCCAGTGTTTAATTTAGTTTGGTTTTGGACAAGAATTAGTTTTGCTGCATCCCTAGTGAAAATGAACTCATGTAAGTTGAGTGTAATGTGAGCGAGAGAGAATTGACAAGATGATAATGCATTATAAAAATGTAAGCGGTGAAATACAATAAATACATTTTCTTGAAAGGTTTAAAGAAATGTGAAGTTTAACATTTTATAAAACTTTTTCAAATTAGTTTTTACTTGTGCAGGTCTAAAGTCTTACCGTACAGATACCCTGGTCTTGCAAAAACCACCAGTTAATGTTTTTAGGTCTATAATTGTCCATATCTCTGCTGGCGAGGAGGTTCATTCCTGGACCTCTTGCAGTGTTAGTTGAAGACCCTGGTTTAAAATAATTAAAAATGACTATACAGTTGCTTCTGTTCCATTCTGCATGTAACCAATCTTGCATACTGGTGGATTTTCTTGTTGCAGAGACAGAGAGATGAGAAGACCTTCGAGGTGGTGAAGCACAAGAGCCGGGTCAGAGAAGGGGAAGGCCCGGGCTCCATGCAGCATCTACAGTTAGATAATCAGTATGCCATCCTGGGGGACAAATAAACGCCATCTCCCCCTCCCCCCCAAGCCTACCGCCAATGGTACAGTAAGACTCGTAGGGGGAAAACATCCTGCAGCTGTCTGATGCAGTCCGGACCGAGCTGGAGACGTCTGTGTCCATTTTCACACACACACACACACACACTAGCACACAGTGATACACAAACATCCCATTAGACCCCTGTCAAGCAACACCCAGAGATGAACATATTTTGACACGTTTAGCCATCAAAGTCTTCTCATACACACACACACACACGGACACAGCTGATAAAGGCTCTTCCTTATCAACTGCATTCAAACGGGCTGCAGGAACGGGAACTGACTGAAATTTCAAATTCTGCTTTATACAACACCGTTCACCAAGATGAATGACACTGCATCAAACGAACAAGGCACCAAATGTTTATTATGGTGGATTTCCTCATGGGGTTGGTTGGCGGCAGAGCCACTGGACATCGGCCAACCCTGAGAAAATGAGAAAAGCCACTTTGAGGATGGAGTTCAAGACATTGGGTGAGAATTAAACAAACAACAACAACGAAAAAAAAAAAAAACTTCTGAGGGTTTTACAGAGGTTTTTTTTTTCTTCGCTACATCAGTATAGCTCCCAAACCATTGAATTTTTTTTTCTTACATCGTGATGACAGAAAGCTGGGAGTTTTTGGTTTGGGCACCAGAGAGTGGAGACTACCTCAGTTACATATCTGTGGTTACAATGTCGACCAGGTCCTGGCTCTGATTGGCTGCAGGAATTAACACCAGTCCGGCCAAAGAGGAGCGGCTCAAGCGTTTTAACTGTAAACTTGAAAATTCTATTTTTCCCCTCCCCATTTTGCAAGATCTGTCGACGGAGGCATTAAGTCTACAAATTTACTTTTAAAGTGGCCTTACTGTGGGAAAAATATGAAAGCAAAAGGAGAGAAAAAAATATATATATATATATTTAGAGAATGTGTTAAAATAGCATTCTGGAAGGCACTTCCTGGTCGTTTTGCAGGTAAAGCCTGTTCGATTTGATTCTTACCACTCTGAGGAGTAAAAACCACCTCCGTATCCCTCTGTGAGAATGTAGTTCTGTGCTAGTTTGTCAACATATTGCAAATAATGGATTTTCTCTAACAATGTCCCTTTAACCCTTTCATCCCTGTTCCTCTCATTTTATTTGATTCCATGACGATTGACAAACCATTATTAAAGCTTAACCTTTCTAATCTCATATCATGTTTGTGGCTTGATGTGTATTTTTATAGCCGTGGCCTATAGAAGGTGCTGCAGCCATCGCTGTGAATGCTTGGCAACGTCAGATGAGTTCCAGCTTATGTAGATGAGATTTTAGTTTAGCAGCGTTACACTTTACACATTTAGTTAATAATGTTTCTACTTTAAAACTCCTCAGGCTCCTGTTTGTTAATCGAGCAGTTGAGGGTTGTGTGCTTTTGTGGAAATGCCTTTAGCTGAAATTTTTGCTGTATGATTGTAGTACGTAGTACAGTAAAGTTTAGCCTTACAAAAACAGATACGTCTGAATGACACTCAAACATTTTCCAGATGGCGTCGTTTGTTCATATAAAACTTTCCAAAACTATAACAATGAGTAATCAATCTTTTAATGAAAAATAAGATTTGAGGTAAAAAAAAAAAAAAAAAAAAGTGATGTTGCACTAAATGCTTTGTTTGAAAAATTTGCGGCAAACGATTTCAACAGATTATGAGTGCTTTATTGGCGCTTTTACGAAATTAAAATATTGCAATCACATTGCATTAATGCAATTAATAAATACTGCTAGCAAATGGAAGATTATTTTATGATGATTTCATTTGTAACCGGTTCTGGTGCGAGTGGTAATTGTATAACTGTTATTCCCCTCGTAGGAACGATCATTTCTTCATCTCAAGTATGCCACTGCCTGGTCCTCTCCGCTTTGCACTGCAGATGTTACAATACTGTATTCCAGGGACCTATCAAAGGACATAGAATGCAAAATGTTAAACATTTCTCCTTTTTTTAAGATAAAGGGTCAAAGTTTGAATGCAGCAGGCTGGTTCAAATGTGAAGCGTGTCATTTCTGCATCTCTAGCATTAATGAGCAGCGTTGGTTGAGCAACTAGAATGCTAGAAAAATGTTACCTTTGAAGTCACCTTTGAAATGCAAAATGCAAATGTCATCTTGTTGCAAATTTAGGTGGATTACAAAAGTACTTCACCTACAAAAAGCAGTTACATATACAAAGATTAAAGAATACTTACATTTCCAGGGGACGGCAGACACTCTTTGTGAAACATGTGTCTGCAGTGAAACACCACCACACCGAATGCCTGAGCCGTGTCTTAGAGTGTGAATTAAATGAGAAAAAAAAAAAAAAAAGAATTAAAATAGTCATTGGGTGACAGCTCTTATTTTCCTGATTATTGTGTATAAACCATACACTTTTTATTTAAAAATTCTCACACACACACACACACACACACACACACATATATATATATATATATATATATATATATATATATATATATATATATAAATGTAAAAAATAACATTAAAGATATATTGTCAAGCTATTTGCAACTGATTTTATATATATATATATATATATATATATATATATATATATACACATACACACACACACACACACACGGGTTGGACAATGAAACTGAAACACTGGTCAATTTAGTGTTGGAGGTTTCATGGCTAAATTATTTAATACTCATTTTCAAGAAATAGGTTTATAATTTTTTAGTCTTAAGTCGCTGGGGTATATTTGTAGCCAAAATAGCCAAAAACACATTGTATGTTTGTTTTTTGTTTTTTTCAAAAATCATTACAACGTTAAGTAAAGATCATTTCCGTGAAGATTGCACCCTCAGATTCCAGATTTTCAGATGGTTGTATCCCGGCCAGATATTGCCATCAATGGGCAGCTTATTTATTTCAAACGATAATTAAATCTCGGTAACACTTTATTTAAAAAAAGACTCACTTTTGTGATCCAGGTTCATATATATTTTAATGCGTGGGTGTGTGATCAATGTATACAAACAGGCGTTAAAAGTAATCGGCTCTGTACCTGATGGGAGAATAGGAGTGTGGCAGGATTCACAGATGTTTTCTTCTATTAGAAATAAAAACAAGAATCTTTGTAGCATAAGTGAACAAAACGACTGCCGACTTGCCCTAATATTTATTGAGTAATCTTGTCTTGGATGACAGGAAGACGAAACATCTGTTTACCATCCACCCTCACTCCTCTCTTCTGTGTCCTGTGCATCCTCTGTAGAAGAGACAAGGAATCTGCCACCAGGATCTTCTTGCAGCCCTCTCTCAGTAAGATCTACAGGACAAACATCAAAATGTTCTGTACGCTTTCAAACACAAAACGATCGAGATCAAATGTACCTGTACAAGCATCTAGTTATATTAGTACTCTGGTCTGAACAGAATGGCGGTTTAACCGTCAGCGTCCGCACCTGTAGATTGTAGTCCTGCAGGATCTTAACAAGCGAGTCTCTAAGGTTAGGAATCTCCATCCCTTCTTTAATGCGGTGAATGAGCAGGATGGGGTCCACATGGGTTCCAATGTTATTCAAGAGGCCTGTGATAAATGCTACAGTGAAGAAAACGAAAAAAGAAGCATTATTAATATTAAGTTACACTTTTTTTTTTTTTTTTAGCAGAAAGAGCTGCTGTAAAGTCAGGCGTCATACGTGGTTTGTCTATAGAGTAAGAGATGAGATCGTCCCAGAGTTCTCTGTCATCCTGCTCTTTAGCAAACTCAATGGCCTTGTCCACGTCCGCCAGCTCCTCCATGATCATTTGCAAGGCGCGTCTGCAGTTTCCCATACGACCTGACGGAAAAAAAAAAAATAAAAAGAAAAGAAAATTAGAAGCACCAGAGGCTATAGCCGGTTAAAAATTTACACACAGTGACATCTCCTCTGTTGCACTGGATCAATTACTGCGTAAAGAACTATAACATGCATTCAATTTTGATGACAGAAATACACAGATCAATGATTCAGAACTCACTGAGCAGGAAGACTGTCTCTTCTACAAAGTGCCTCTGCTGACAGATTTCCAGAGCCTAAAAGACATAAAGCAACTGTTCAAAAACTGTAAAGAATGCAAATGCTCGTGCTAATTCATGTCAATAAACTGAAATACAATGCTCTCAATAAATACAATCATTTAATTCAATGATAAAAAAATGATGTTACTGTCTATCTATCTATCTATCTATCTATCTATCTATCTATCTATCTATCTATCTATCTATCTTAACAATGAACATGTTAACTGAGGCCTGTGGAGTCTGTTGGTTCTAGGGTTGTCTGCCATTTCATTACACGGTCTGATTTTGGGGTGAATTTGCTGGGATGTCCACTCCCGGGAGGATTGGTGTGTGTTTTGGATGTCTTCCACTTGTAAATAAACTTCCTCACTGTGGAAGGTTGGACTTCAAATTGTTTGGAAATGGCCATGTCACTCTTTCGAGATTGATGGCAGCAACAACCGCTTCTCTAAGATTATTACTGATTTCTTTCCTCACTAGCACAATGCTCAAAGCTCCATGGTATTTAATAGGGTGTCCTAATTTTTTCACAGTGTGAGTGTGTGTGTGTGTGTGTGTGTGTGTGTGTGTGTGTGTGTGTGTGTGTATATATATATATATATATATATATATATATATATATATATATATATATATATATATCACCTTAACATGAATAGGTTGTTTTCATATTGCAATTTAATTTTCATATATTAAAGAAAAATTCAAAACTGGCACTTAAGATAGGTTTTTGCAACTGAACTATATTATTGTATATAAATAAAAAACTAAATTTGGGATCAGAACATTTTTAAAATGGGTTCCCTTATGCTCCCTAGGCTGCATTTATTTGATCAAAATACAGTGAAAACGTTAATACTGTGAAATACAGTTAAAAATTAAAACAACTTTGACTATTACATTTTTTTTTATTATTTTAAAATATAATTAATTCATATTTTTGGTGAAACCCCATTTTCTTAGGATTATATGACATTAGAATGTTAAAAAAGCATTCTTTTAAATAGAAATTGAATGTAACATTATGTCACATTTGATCAATTAAACGCGCTCCTTCATTTCCTAGCCCAAGCATTAGAACGGTCATGTATAATAGTCGCACCTTTTCTAGTGGGCAGTGCATGCTCTCTGAGGAAGGGCAGCAGGTTGGGTCGGTCATACTCAGCGTACAAACTGATTTGTCTCTCATGGTACTTCTGCCCCTTATGGTGGTCCCTCTTAAACAGCTTGTGCAAATACTGAGGAGAAAGAAAGTAACACATCCAATGTTAACTACAGCCGGACCCCTGAGACATAGCTGCACGGTTTAAACCGGTCATATTTAACATACCACATGCAGCAGCTCAGGTCTGTCTTTTAACTCCTCCACCACTTTGTCCATCTGCGGGAGAGAAACACACAGATATTTATCTGTATAGAGAGATAGGGTTTAATCAGAAAAATGAGGCCACTGAGTTGAACTCACCGATATTTTATCATCATTATCCAGTAGCATGTCAACAGCTTTCTAAAAAAAAAAAAGACAAAGAGAGAACAAAGAGGCGGACATATCCTTCAGACTCATCTCTCTGACAATAAATCACATTGTTCCAAAGTCATCTATAATATATATCATCAGCAAAACAATCCATAACTTTCTGAACTTATGCACTTGACAAGTTTCTTGCATTAAATTCCGTTTTACCTCTTTGTCGAAATCCATGAGCAGGACAATCTTGTCCTTGATGGCAGAGAATAGGTTGTGTTTGTGAATGAGTTGGTAGACATCTTTGTGTCTCAGTTTCAGGTAGATCTCCAGAGCACGATCATAACGCTGATCATAAGTGTAGCTGCGTACACACGCATATAAGATCGGTCTAACTTCTTCAGAACTCATTTTGAATTTAGCTTTTCATTCATTGACGAATTGGCAGCATTTACTCACAGCTCGGCCAGAGTGGTGAGAAGCATGCTGTTGGTGGGGTCCTTCTTCAGGTGTTCGTTCACAGCCTGAACTATGGCCATGTTGTTGTACAGCTCTCCTGGCCACTCGCGAATCAGTGTGGCAAAACCCTGCGTGAAGAACAACAAAAGAAATCGGTTACTGTTGAAATAGGTGACCGTCTGGTTCATGCAACTGATAAAAAACTATTTCATGGAAAACGTATACCTCATAGTCAGTCTTGAGGAACTCATGAAGTATCATCTCATAAATTGCTGGTCGAAGACGAAGGTCTCCTCTTGGTAAGTACTGGCTGATGGCCTGGGAGGAAGTAGAATGGAGTGGGTAGTTAACAAATAGCATTTGTTCGATGCTAAAAGAAAGATTTCAGGTTAAACTGATATTTTGATGCATACTAAAAATATATTAAACTCAAAAGTGATCATGAATAGTAATAGCATATATATTATCTATGATATAATTATTCTCCTTATTTTATTATTACTATTATAACAGCATAATCCTAATAAAGTTCACAGTAAAATTCTTGACAAAAAGCGTAAAATACATTGCATAATAAAATTTGTTTTAATATATTATTCTGTTAAACATTTTAGCTAATTCACGCATTAATAACATCATGCAATTTTATTAATAATAAAACATTGATTTTCTCAACAAATGTATATAATTTATATGCACGTATACGTTTCAGAAAAATATATATAATACCAAGGGTGTCCTAGACTAAAGATTTTCAGTTAAATCAAATTTTCGATTCTTGCCAATATTCGACTGATAGTAGAATCATATTTATGAGGTTTTTAATCGATGGGATTTAATTCATCATTTATACGATGACTATATTCACGAAATGCATGAACGTTTCTGCACAGCTCTGAATGAATTCCTTTTTTTATGTTCTTTATGCAACAACACTCAATAAATGCATAGCGCTTTATTATAATAGTGTTCTTATTATAATTGTCATGTATGACGGTGCCAGTCATAGTTATTAATATGCTGCATTGTTTGTCCTGCTCACACTGCACTCTCAAGAGATAATCCATATCTCCATACAAATGATATAACTATAGCTGTAATAAGCGATTAGCCAGCACTAATGTGCGTGTGTATTACTGATAACACTTATTCTTAAAAATAATAATCATTCATATTAAAAATTCTGCTCACTTTCAACTGTCAATGGTTTTGAACCTGTACACTTCATTCTCCCAGAGTTCCATGTTCTTTCCAAGCACTTTTTGACACTTTCTGTCAGTAAGGAATGCAGAGAGAAAAAACGAGGCATATATTAAAGCATCCATTCGTAGTTTAAGCGGTTATGGGTCAATAAATCAGAGGGCCGTCCTGTACCTGGCAGCTGCATCATAATCTCCTCTCTCCACCAGATGATTGATGTACGCCATTCCAATTTCTATTCACAGAGCATAGACAGGAAACCGTGATTCCAGGTTATTATCTGAGAGCGTTATAATAACTAAGACTAGCTTTCTGCACATCATCAAATCACATCATTCATTCGTTTTCACCTGTACATCATGTCGTTTAATGTTTTTGAAACTGATCTCCGCCGCCATCAGTGCTTCCTGTGACCAACAACAGAAATCATTAAGCACAGTTCAAATATTTATAAATGAAATGCTCCTTGGTTTGCTGAACACGTGCCTCATATTTTTCTTCTCCAGAAGCCAGTCGATGTGGTCATCCTGGTCTCTTTCTTTAGCCACTACAATGTCTTTAGGGCTGATGATGTAGAATAGAGACTCTCCCTCAGAGTGTTCTGGAGCGACAACAAAGATTTTAAAACTATGACCATATCATCAAAATGTGAATTTAATTGCGGGTGATTTTTATCCATCTTTTTTATTAGGGTATTCCAGATGTTCCTGTGTTGCCAAGCTGAGGCTACTTTGGCTACTTTTGGAGAATTGGGCTGCTTTACCACGGTTGCGGGAATTGTTTTGGGGTTGAAGTCCCACAATAACGGCAATTTGAATAGCAAATTTGGCGGATCTTGTTGTGAAAACCTGGCAACCCTGAGCTTTCCGTTCATTCTGTCTTCATCATACCGAGCCTGTAGTCCCGGCACTGATTCTCCTGGAAGTTTCGTGCGGTGAGGCGTCTGATGAGATCTCCTCGCAGCCCTCGGGCAGCGGCTGGATGATGTCTAAAGCGAGGCCGTGTTCTGAACTCCTCCTCCTTTGACAAACAGATTTATATTTTTAAGAAGTACATTTTATACTCACAGCAATACAAAAACATTTTTTAAATAAGATGCTGTTTAATAAAATACTGTTTTTTGCGCTTCTCAACATTTTTTGCCTCAGAGGCTCTCTGTTGCCAAAGACCTTTTGAAATTTCTGAAATATAATGCATAATACACGTTATTCATATAGTGCATTGTAATACATTGTATCTAGTAACTGAATTTAAAAATGCATAATATGTTAACTTTTGTTACAATTTTAGGATGCATTTTAAGGTGCATTACAAGGCATAATTAATGCATTAAACATACTTTTATAATGCAGTATGCATTAAGCCTTTAAGTAAAGTGTTAGCCAATAATTCTATATATTTATTCTATATATTTATTTATTTTGTATTCACATTTTGTATTCTATTACTCTTTAAAATTGGATCCATTTCCATATTTTCCTGTTATATATATCCAGGTTTGATTCAAAGCCTCGTTCTTAAATACATTGGCAGATTTTGAGGAAATGAATTAATTTTATTATTTTTCATCTTGCCGCTCCCTTGGACATGTCACGAGGCCCCTGATCTTAGCTCTGGTGAGAGTGTGTAACACTACCATGTGCTCAGAGTTCTCCTTGACATAGTACAGGGTGACCAGCTGATCTGCCAAAGGCGCCAGTCCACTAATGAAGAACTCGGTCTCAAATGCTGACACTGAAAGAAATCAGCAAAGCCAAAAAAAAAAAAAAAAAAAGAATTATGCTTTGTTTTGATACATGTTCTCATTATGTGCCTGGCTGCAATTGGTTTAGTACCGATCTCAACGTAGCGACTGGGTAGATCTCTCATTTCTGTTGGGTCGCGCTCTTTAACGACACATATCTGAGGAAAAAAAAACCCAAACAACTTTATTCAAATAAGAATACATAAATGAGAGTCTTTCGCTATTAAAACACTTGATCTGCAGTTGTACCAAACACACACCTTAACAGAAGAGCCCCATCCGATGATCAGCGTGGTGTTGTCTTTCCAGCAAAGACTACAAGGGTACATATCCGGCCTAAGATTGGTGTTGTCTCGCAACACGTTGGTGATGCGTTGTTTACTGCTGATGTCGTAAATCTTCACACCCTAAAATACATCAACTACAGTTTAGTTAAAACCGTGATTAGTAAAGCATCTTAATAAACATGTTCAGTGTGTCTAAATCTGATTGTACCACATTGTTTGCCCAGGCAATGAGATTGGCTCTCCATTTGACATTGGTGATGTTTCCCTCTCCTTCGTGCAGAACAGAGGTCTTCCAACGGCTCAGCCAGTTCCTCTCATAAAGCAATAGCTATAAGACATATTTCATCAGAAGAATATTAGTGAGCGCTCGCTGACGGAGATTAACCAACACAACACCAGAGGGCAGTAGAACACAAAGCATGAATAGGTGCGCGACAAAAGTCGGTGACTACATGTGCGTTTTAATTATGATGTGAAAGGATTTGTATTTTTTTCAATGTTTGCTTTTACTCGTGAGAAAGAAAAAAGAAAACTCTACTGTGGCTGGGGTGGTACCTAATAAAAGTTATAAATACATACCTTTTTGGTGCCAGTGAGTTTTTTTATGTTTGCTATATGTTGGCTATATTTATTTGGTTAAAAATAAATAAAACATTATAACAATTTAACACTTACATTTAACATTAACATTTATAACAAATTATGTTTTAAGCCGTTTTCTGTTTTAATTAGTGCTGTCAAAGTATTAATCACACCTAAAATAAATGTTTTTATTTACATAATATACCTGTCTTAAAATAAATAAATAAATTTGCATTTATTTGCATGTATATATTTATATTCATACAATTCATATAATATTTATTATATTTAAATGAATAAACTACATAAATATATTTCTTAAATATACAATGCTTATTTGAGTAACAGTGTTTATTTGAAATAGAAGTTTTTTTTGTACCATTATATGTCTTTACTGTTAATTTTGATGAATTATGCAGACCAAACTGTTAATTTCTTGAAAGGAAAAAGAAAGAAAGAAAGGATCCTACTGACCCTAAACCTTTGAATGGTAACATAAATAAGCCTTTTTAATGGTTTATGCTAGTTTGCCCCAGTAGCCTTTATTCGGTCAAATATGCTGCAATTATTATGTGTATTGTAGTAAGTTTTGGATTGGATTCATTGTGTCTTATGTTAAGGTCACATTCAGGTGGAAATTCAATAAAAAATAATTTTACAAGCAGTATCAAAATCCATTTTAGAAAATGGCAGCATTTGGTTCAACCTTTAAATAATGGGACGTTTACAAAGTTACTTACATGAAGAGCATGCAGTACAAGCGCAACTGAAAAGCACACAAAGAGAAGACGATACAGTATTGACATTTCATGAACTATCGAGAAGAGACTCAAACAACATCATTTTCTATGAAAAGGTATTTAAAGTTTTGCTTTACTCCGATAAATCTGATACTATTTGGTGAAAAACAACATTTTGAGATGGGTTAGTGTGATAATAATCACGTGCAGAAAGCAGCGGCGCACTTGGTGGATAACCTTGAATCGAAAGTGTCAAAATGCCACACACAATCACCACACAGCCAACCTGACCTGACTGCAGAGAAAGTGACTGAAAGGAAAGAGCGGTTCAATGTCGCTTCAGTTCTACACTTTTGGCTATGTTAACAGATCACAGCGCAGCAATAGGAGATGACACTCAAGAGCCGAGCAGGCCGGAATTGAATTGCCTTTGACAAGATCGTCTTCAGTGGAAGCCGTATTGATTTTCATGGCAGGCTGCATTATGGGGACCTTAAGCCAGGAGAGAGAGGGGAAACAAGCAGAAGCGGGAGGAAAATGCAGAGGACTTGGCCACTGTGGCACGCAATGTGGCTACGTTAATTGCTTCTGATAAGCACAATGCGGTAACAGTGTGAAGCCATTTTATGAGAATCAATCGTGCACGGAGGATACAAATCTATGATTTACAGAAATTGAGAAGACTCTATTTGAGTGGTTCAAGATGTGTACGTCTCAGCAAACCTCTAACAGTCCACTTTACAAAGAACCAGTGGCATTTATTCAAATTCTTTTTCCAGCCACAAAATGTCTGATCAGCGACGCTTAGCCAGATTCTAACTTTTGGGTGTGTTTACATTTACAGACACAAGCCTGCTTTCATTTCTAAGCAGATACCACGGAATCTGAAGTATACTTATCAGGCGGTGGCATCTTCCAGTTGGTAGCATTGTGTCCTTGAAAAAATGAAGCGTATTTGTTTAGTCCATGCTTTCAAGAGTGTTCTACCATAAGGTAAACACTATGGCACACTCTATGTAATGACAGTTGTTTATTGCGCAAGAAGGGATAACATCTCTCCTAGTAGACAACACTTTTGGAAAATGGACCACTCTCTCTCTCTCTGATGTATTCCCCAAGTCTAAGAGCCAAAGACGATGAGGCGTTTCAGTACCAATGCTTCCAATTTTAATTAACCACTATACGGCACTCAACATGACAAAAATGATTCCATTCTAATAATTCCCAGCAACCTCAGTGTCAAAGCCTC
>NC_056722.1:15893074-15971320 GCF_018831695.1 Puntigrus tetrazona | reverse complement strand
CTCTTGCAGGTGGAGCAAATGGCAGTCTCCTGTGGGGTGTGTGTGTGTAAGCAAGAAATTGGGCAAGAAGCAAAGTGAACTCACGCAAATGCCAGCTCTCACTAGCAGAATTCAGGTATATACCAAATTTAAACCTCTCATTTTGAGTGAGCCTGGTCTAAAAGTAATAATGCCATTTGAGATACAAATTTGGTTTAGCTAAAGGTGGAGTTTAATGCATTTCTCTCTTATAGGTGGTCATGGAGGATTTGTCACCTACTACATCTACCAGGGTAAAGTAGGAGAGCACAGGCACATAAAGCTGTCAAAGTAGAGAAGATTTACATATGTCACAACACTGGCTACAGGCTGTATGCAAAATACCTCTAAATACATGTCTCTGCAGCAAACAGGGTCTCTAAAGTTAATTCTGAATTTATATGAGTAGACGTATTTAAATATCAGTGCTTTAATTTTTGTATGATCTCTGATGCAGTTATTCAGGATTCTTTTAATTAATGAGAAAAGTATATACAGTATTCATTTGAAAGATATATCTATTATAATATAAAATGTTTTTTACTTTATTTTACTATTACTTTTAGCTAGTTTTCATTACTCCTTTCAGACACCAAATTGAAAATAGCTCAAAGGAATGCAATTTCATATATTACAAATAGGCTTTTTATTTTTTTATGCAGCTTGAAAAAAGCTTTGTCACGCAGGCATACATAATAAGTCATATGATCATTCTCTTCAATGTACCATAACCTTCAAGAAGCACTTCATATGTGGTCGCCTTCTAGTACATAAGAGAGCATTCTTGCCATTAACGCTAGGACAAGTTAAACTGCACAAGTTCTTGGGTGTTACGTGCTGCAACACTGCTACCAAAGCTAATCACAGGCACTCTGCACATTTTCAGAAGTGACTCTTATAGTGAATTTAATGGCTGGTGTAGTGGCTTTTTGCTAGTATATACTTACTCAAAATCTGTGTCCATGGCTTATCGCAAAGACAAGAAAGTTTTGGTCACATCGGTTAGTGCATTTTCTGTAACTTCACAGTAATTTTACTAAATATTGCTCAGGGTTTTACAACATATGTAATGGAAATGCAGGTACTTTTAATAGTTAGGATTATATTTATTGCTTTGAACATGCAACAAAAAGATGTGAACTGCTTATTATTACATATGTGGTACCATTTCAAAGCCATACTGAAAAATTTGTTTTCAGGTGTGCAGATGAGCAGAAGCATGTGTCCGAAGCACACTCTACCCTCTTTACATTCAATCCCAAAATGAGCCTCACCATGAGTCAGATGGCAGATAGCACTCAGAGGTCACTCCTCATCCACCCCGCGCACTCACAGACTCAGGGCTTTTACAGAGAATGAGGAGACCAGGGTGAGTGATTTTATGCCTGGCACTGCCTAACCCATACTCTCTTTAGTCCAATCGTAGAAAGCTTTTTTATATGCTGTAATCTTATTTTATTAATTTTTTTTAAAGTTTAGTCCTGTTGACAGCATCACAGACTCCTCTCAATCCTCAGCGTGGTCAGTGGGAGAGCCTGAGAAAGACTCAGACTGCCAGCACTGAAAGAAGTAAAAAGTCTATGTTGAAAAAATGTCTATGTTGATCCAAATCTCTGACTGACTCCAGCTCACAATTCAGTGCTCGCTTTTCTCTTCATTCTTTTTCTTATCTGCTCCTCCTCCTCAGATCTCTACAGAAACACTTGAGATGAGAGAGAGCCTTCAAAGGCAAATCTCCCAAGAGATCATGTCTGCTACTAAACTGACCTCAACGGCCGCCCTAGCCTCTCATGCTGGGCCAGAACAGGCTCAGGGGGACTCAGGACTCTCGGCCACACACCGGACAGCCTGGGCTTACTGTAAAGACGTGAGTCAAAGACTTTAGAGGCTCCTACATGGTATAAAACAAGACTTACAGTAGAGTGCTTCCTCTGATCCAATCACTCTTAAAGCTTGTAAAGGCCTGGAGAGAATACATGAAGTGTTCTCTGCCTGAGCCTGCTGGTTATCATCACATTTTTTCTCATCGTGGAAAGATGATTTTAAGATTGCATTATAAAAGACTGTGTGCTTTGGCAGAATGTCTCGTCGTGGCAGCTGTAGACCTGAATACAGAGCCTCTCAGAGTGAGCAGATCGCGTGGGACTCATCCCACCGGCACGAGAGGAGAGAGCTAAGCTGGCTGATAACATGCAGTGGCCTGGCAGCCCCTCTCTCAGCACTCAGAAACCTCACCATCATCCCACCGCCCTCTCTGACCACACAGCCAGGACGGTGACTGGGACTCCGAACTTGTAGAAATGGGTAAAAAGAAAATTCCTTACATTTTTAAAAAAAAAAATGTCACACTTTTGTAATGCTTCTATTTACATTTTTCTTAACGCCATGCTTACCAAGGCCTGTACTTATTTGATTAAAATAATATACTTTTAGCCATTTAAAACTTTTTTAATCTTAAATAGTTTCAAATGAAATTTATGAATTGTAAGGTTAAGGCAGATTTATTTATTTTTTCCTCCTTCAACAACTGACAAATAAAATTAGCAGAACTATGTTTTTTTTTATTAATAAACATTAAAAATAGTTTAAAAAAATGTAAAAATAGTTTTTAGATGCAATAACAATATGAACCTTACAATGCGATACAGCATTATTGTGATATAAAGACCATGATGCACAGTTAATTGCAGTATTTTAAAAAGAAAAGAGGCAAGTGAAAATTTGAATTCTGTACATTTTAAAGTTAAATTATTCTATCAATACACTGTCAGAGTTCATATTTAAGACTTTATAAAACTATGTCAGATATAGTCAGTTGACTTACCTGCACTTTAAAGGGCCTCTTTATTTAATATACTGTTTGTGTAAAATGACATTGACAATACAACAATCTATATTAACTATTATTATTATTATTATTATTATTATACTAACAACAACAATAATGGCAGTTGGCTATATATTGTAAATAAATTCCATTTAAAATAAAATGAAAATGAATGTTTCAGAAGTTATCCATTTTTTTCTTTACAGTAGGGAAATTCATAATACTAATTTCTACGCTTGAAAGAGACATTTTTAATTCTGACTGCAGTAAACGCTACTAGCTGTCAGCACTTTTAAGATTTTATTTTGATAAAATAACCTTCTGGAAAGAAGTAAAATGGCATTAAAATTTTCTGATTCAACGCTCTGACCATTTTTCAGCTGCTTTTGAAGTCATTGATGCACAGCTGAAGCCAAAGGTGAACGATCTCCAGCTGACAAGAACCCCGAAGCACCTGCTTTTTGCTTTCCCCCACCTCCCTTCCACAGTATATATGTACCTCTCTCGCTTAAAGGTCTGACTTACTTTTGGATGGATTCTTTGTGATTTATGATATTTTTCCTATATAAATATGCTTATGTGTTTTTATTCAGTTTAATAACATACGCTTGATTTTCCAATCTGACTGGAAATGCAGCTTTCCAAAAGTGCTTTTATTTCTTACCAGGAGTAGCATGTTTTAAACAGGCTGTCAGCAAGTGACTGGCAGCAAATGGCTACCTTTATGCAGGAGTCATTAAACCATTCATTCAGCTAATTTGTTAAAAATGCTAATTTATTCATGAATGAAACCATTGTAATTGAAACAACATTGTGCTGCAATTAATTCAAGGGAGAGCCATTTTCCCGGACGATCCTGGTCAGGATTTCTATATTGCCTAAAATATTTGTAGGCTTTGCTTTTGTTAGCATGCAGACTGGACACCGGTTCCTTATGTTTTCAAAGCAAGGTACTTTTAAATCACAAAGCAATACAGAAATCCCTGCAATGGACATGTTCGGGGGAAAATGATACGCATGGTCACCCTGTAAATTTATTGGAACATTGCATCAACAGTAGTTAAAAGTAAATTTCTTCTAAAATATTATGAAACAGATTGAAGAAAAGAAGATAGTCAAGGATCCTCCACGCATTCTTGCTGTCTTCATTGAACCCACAAGAACTGCATTTCGACTACAGTCACCTCATAGAGGAGCTAGGTTAGTAAACAAGGCAACCTAGTGCCTCCCATCTTCTACTTTTTAAGCATAATGGAATAGAACAAAATGCAGGGGCCCTAAGACAAAAGTTAGCTTTTTGTGGTAGGAAACCTAATGAAACTTGCACAAAACAGCACCATGGTCAAAGATAACAAAATCTTTCCATAAAAGCTCTCATTAAAAAAATGTGTGTAATATATGGCTATGTATGTTACATAATTGCTGGTCCCACATTTATAAGGCTCAGTAAAAATGTTTTTTTTCAAGAAATTAATACTTTTGAGCTAGGATGCATTGAAATGATCAAAATTGACTCAACAGGAAAAAAAGAAAAAAATATCAGTTTCTGCAATTTATTTATTAATATATGTATACATTGCTAATAATTCAACATTTTTTCCTAAATATATATATTAATAAGAAATGCAACAAATCAGCATATGATTTTAGAAACATCACAAGAATGAAGACTGAGGTAACGTGCTGAAAAAATAGCTGAGCAATGGCAAAAAAAAACCCCATTTGAAACCATGTTTTACTCTGTATTTTTAATATATTCAATTAAACGTATTCTGTAATTTATTGTTCTCTTATTTGATGCGCACATGTTTGTGTCCATGTGCAGGTGGCGTTGTATTAGAGAAGGTGAGTTTTGATCCCAGCTGCACTCAGCGTGATTGCTGGGTTATCCCTGAGGAACGAGAAGTATTTGGCCATTGCCATGGCAGCAGGCAAATGGATTCTTCACCGCTCCGTGTATCTGGAGGCCTGTTGTATGCTGAAGGACACTTCATAGAGCAAGTGCACTGCATTCGTGATCAGTGTGTCTTTCAATGATAAAAGACGACGTCGTTCATGTCCTGTGTGTGTATTAGGAGGAGCAATACGAGGTAGGGCAGCAGTTCTATTCCTGATGCTCTCCCATCCATCAATCCTCAGCAGAAGAGACTGGCACCTGGCAGCCCTGAGAGATGGAGGAGGAAATACTACAAGGGCGGCTCAAACAAAGAGGTTCACGATGTGTTTTTAGTTTAAATTGAGAATCATGCAAAGCGATAGCAGCATCTAACGCTGTTGACATGCAGGGTGCGCTCGGAGGCTGGACTGTGATGTTGAATATTGACCAGCCAGAGAGGGCTGGATTCAGACGGCTGCTGCAGTCTGGGGGAGCCAAGCGTCTGGAAGTTGTCTTTTTTTCCTTTTTACTTTTGATTCTACACTTCCACACATAAATAACAATTGTATTCTGTGGCCTTACAGACAGTGAGAGATTCCATTTTCCCTGACTTCATTTCTGTCTTGTATTAACCCTCTCTGTCCTTTATAGGTGCTGCCAGACCCTTCCCTTCTCTTTTAAAGAGACCACTCACCTGTTTGTGGATTTTGGTAAGTGTTAAAACCAGGTGATGTTGCAGAGTGGATGTCAGTGAAGCTGCAGTTCAGGGCTGATGTCTAAAACCGGAGTACATCGCTGATTACCTCAGTGCAGGTGAGAGATAACGATGACACCTGTCTAGGACAGCACGTTTTTGGGGATTTGTATTTATTTATTAATGTTTTTTACAGCTTCTGTTTTGTTGTTCTCAATGACTATAAAAAAACAAAGCGATTTTTATTATACAGTAAAAAATATAAAGAGTTGAATAAAAATAGCTGCTAGCAGTTATTAAACATATGCACAGCTCATTTACACATTAGGTAATCAAAGGCTGTGTCTTTGCATATTTGATTATTACGCACAGTAAGTTAGCAATTGAAGTGGATCAAAAAATTCATTAAAGTTCTATTAAACAAGTAGCGCTTGTCTTACTGCGTGCAGCAATAAAACACGTAATATTATTTCCCTCATTTTATTTAGATTTGGCAAATAAATTATGTCTTGACAAAATGTTTTTTCATGTGTGTTTCTATGATGTGCGTTCTATGCTGAGGCAACAAGTATGATTTAATAGATGTATAAATTAGCTTTTTTTTCAGGAGCCTCTTCCAATGGATGCTTACTATCTTCCTGGCGCAGCTACAAAATGATCTAGAAAAGCTCAAGATACATCACACAAACGAAAAGCCTCTGGGGAGAGATGTCCACATTGAAGAAGAGCCGGCGTGAGAGATGAAACGGCCAATTTCAAATGCTAATGTAATATGTATTTAAGCGATTTTATGCAATTATTACACTGTAGATAATATTTATCCTGTCAATAGAAAAATTCTCTATGTGACGAGACAGTCATGAATATTTCATTAAAAAAAATTAAGACGCTTAACAAAAAAAAAATGCATTTCGCCAACAAAGCTTGAAAATTAAAAATGAAAAAGTTTAGTCCTGTGTTGTGCTAGACATCTTTTGGCTCTGCTGTACTAGCACTTTCTGCCCTGCATGGAGGAGACTTTTCACATAATGCAAATGTAGGAAGATTTGCTGGTAATTTTATTGAATTACCATGTATTACTTATTGCACTTGCACATATAAACAAAGCCCCTCCCAATTGATGTATGAGTACTATATATGCGTAATTAGAAATAGACCTATAGGGAACGGTTCACCCAAAATGAAAAATCTGTCTACCTGTACATGCTATTTGACAAATTATACATTGACTATGATGTTCATAAAAAGTCTGCTGCATTGTAATATGGTCCTGCTTCATTTTAACCCCTTTAAAGTGGTTTGTAATTCAGTTTAGCACTTCTGTCTCGTGAATCCCTGAGTCCTCTGATTATCTGAGAGTGAAATGAACATTTACTGAGGTGCTGATGAACAGTTCCCTGTTTGACCTCGTGCACGTGCTCTCTTACGTAAAGACATCAGAATCATATGTGTCCACAGCAACTGTTCCGTTACTAATGGCAACAAGTGCACAGGCTTTTTGATGTGCCGCTGCCAGTCTGGTTTATGTCATAGAATCCAATTCATATTCTTATTGCTTGATCAAATATACACTGAATAGTCTTTTTCAATACTCTTTCCTATTGTTACAGTAGGAATAATGTAATTTTTAACCAACTTTTTTGCAGTGCCACGCCTTCCGTTCTGCGCTAATTACAAATTTTTAGCGCTTAAACTAACTCATCTACTGGTCCTTCAGCACACATTCACTTTTGGGCCAGCAACTGGATTTGCCTGAGAAGTCTGGTGGCCTATATGGGCATGTAATGATTTACCCTGTCGTGGCTAAGTTTCCTGCCACCAGCAGACTACCGAGACCGGGGGTTAAACCAAGCAGTCTCAAAGCCTCCGGATTACAAAGATGGATCCCCCATTTGTCCCAGAGGGAGGGAGGTGATAGGGAAGGGGGAAGGGAAAATGCCTGTTCTGAATGCCTGTTTCACTTACCCAACACAAATCTACTATCACCTCGCCAACGTCATTGGGTTTCTGCCTTTTTCTTTTTCATTGTTTCGCTTCTAAACGAGCGATTAAACGCAACAAATGAACAACTTTTTGCCTAAGCTATAATCGACATCAGTAACTGCTTTGTGCAGATAAGGCCTCTTGCTCCTTTACCTGTCTTCAAGACTGATATTGGGACTAGTACAACCTAATGAGAAAACGCCTCACCCTGCCAGGACCCCAATCTTGATAGCAATGCCGTGGTGCTGTGGAAATAATAGGAAGGGTAGCATGTTGTGAGTGGTAAGGACCAATGCAGGCCATGGAAAATTTCCATATTACTGTAATGTATGAATAGGGTTATGCCACAGCAATTGTATAGAAGTGAACAAAATGTCCTTTGTTCCTGTCTGAAATCGGGACAGTCTATTGTTGCTCAAGACAATGTTAAAAACTGCTGCTTTACTCATTCCATACAAAAAGGCAAATTGGTAATCAAATGCTACAGAATTTAGGGAATAAGGCTGTTGATGTTTTTTTTCTTCTTCTTTTCTATTAAATTTACTGGGGAGCATGATGTTATAGACCTACAATATAAAGTTGGACCTTATTTGTCAAAGTGTCTATTATATAACGCTTTCTATTTCCTGATCTAGGACGTTGTTTAGATATTCAGCTACAAAAAAAAGTAATTTAAGTAACGTAAAGCTGATAATCAGGGTAGCCTATTTGTCATATTGAACATCATGATAGCCTATTTTGTAATATTAATTGCATACAGCATCCTGTCAACGTATTTAATTTTGAATGTAAAAGTGTCCATTCCTTTTTCTTTAAACGTTTGTAAAAGTTTCGCTTTTTCTAGTTTCTATTCAATCCCCATTTCTGTTCCTCGACCTGCTTAAGTAGGCTCATAAGGCGGGGTCCTCAAGGCGAACCTGGGTCATCCTACTGCAGGATAATTCAACTTAATTCACGTTACACGTAATAACCCCTCTCGGCCCAGTTCTCAAAACGCTCGCCGGTTGTTGCAGCAACATGAGCTCATTATTATTCCGTGACCGTATACAGTCTACGAAACGGTCTTAAAAGAGCTGGGGTGACCGACGCGCGCCATCATTAGCGGTCTGATATCGCTCGACCTCCACCTGCTGCTTTCGGCGTTGGGATGACCGGTCGATGATCTAAACAGGCTGTCCTGCGTGTTTGGGGAGGTGGGCGGCGTTGGACTGGATTCAGAGATTTGCTGGATGGAGGCAGGGGGGGTTGAACTGACCGCCCGCTCATGTGACAGTCTGATAGCGTGCGGGAAGCATGTGCGCTTTGCGCGTTTCGCTTGGACTGGTGACGCGGCGGCTTTGATGAGCCGGTTCTGCTGGAAGGAGGAGGTTTCGGACTAGTCCCCATATAGGTAAACCTTAAACCTTCTTCTCCATGTTATTTACTGCTTGTTACTGTAGGTTACGTCTTGCGTACATTGTGACATCGATAATTACGCATCGGAATCGCAACTTACTCGTTTTTGGAGCGCCGATGATTCAAGTCTCTTACAGTCATTTGTGAATATGGCAGTATTTTTTCAATGATTTTTGTGCTTTCCCAGCCAGCATTGCATTGCCACGAAAGATGCTGTAATCGGAGTGTTCAGCGTCTTCATGCGTAACTGATGTTCTATAGAGTCATGGATAGGATGCGATTCGCGCGGAATCGATTCTGGTTCCCTAACAGTTCCACGATAAACGATTCTTTAGTAATTAAAAGAGAGAAATGTTTGAAGAACGCGTGATTCGTATTTTATTTTCTGCCCCAGCAGTCTCAAAGAATGGGACCTTTCAGATTTCATCATACAACGCTACCACAAATTAATTAGCGTTCTGTAGACATGTTAAAATGTTTACAGAGATCATAACGATGCTGTATTTAAGCAATTCTTTAAAAACATACCACGATAGCCTATGTTAATTAAACTTCCAAACAAAATGTGGTAGCATATAGGCTATTAATAATTTCCCTTGCTGAAAAAATAAAAATCACTGAACAACATTCTAATTTTTCCCTATTACAAATACCCTTATAAACTGTGCAAACCATCAACTTTTAACCTTTTTTTAAAGTGTTATCTGTTGTATTTCGGAAAATATTCCATTAAGATTTATTGGTTTCATCAAGCCAACAATATAAGGCGACCAATTACCACTAGAAACCAATATAAAAGCAATACAAGTCTAATCATATTTTTCTATATTTTTCAGCAGGGTTGTTAATTTTATGAACAAAACAAACCTACAACTAGGTTACTCTGTATGTTGTCATAGCATTTTTTGATTTACGTCCTACGAGCCCTAGCCTACATTTTAACACGGGAAGGGAAATAGCTTGAGGTTCAGTACTGGTTCGAATTCATACAGAAACTGCTCCGTTTGATTCATAAATGTCGTTAACTCATGGAAAGATCCTGCTCATAAGAGTCACTCGCTGAATCGTGACAACCGCACTACTCAAATTATAATTTAGTTATATAGCTTTAAAAAGAAATACACAAGATCTCGTTTGGAAATCGGACTACACTTGTCTGGTATGGTTTTGATTCACAAAAATAACCAACTCAAAAGAGTCGTTCGTGTGGGAATCGGACCGCACCAGTGGCGCTGTAGATTCAGTAGCGATGTTGTGCTGGAAGTGAAGGAGCAGTTCGGTTTTCTGTCTGAAACGACGCAAACTATACACAAAATGTCGTTAAAATCGGTCGGTTCCGTTATTGTGTAAACAGAAACGAACAAGAAGTAGTTATTGATTCCCAACCCTTGTCAACGGCTGACTAAACTAACATTTGAATTGCTTATCAGCCCAAATTCTCTCTCTCTCTCTCTCTCTCTCTCTCTCTCTCTCTCTCTCTCTCTCTCTCTCTCTCTCTCTCTCTCTCTCTCACACACACACACACACACACACACTCGAGATATCAGCCTTTATTTATTGTGAGCTGCCGCTGAAGGAGAGTTGGGGACGCTTAACGGTATTACCAGCCGTGAAAGATCACTGATCGTGTGTATCGTTGTCAGGATTCTCAGGATATAAGAACGATAAACATCATGTTATGCTACAGGCGTCTTTGATCGTTTTCCATCATATTATTATAAGGTAAGAGACATCAGAGCTTTTCTCATTCTTCCTCTAATATTTGCCTTGGTACTCACATGGCTGCACCTGCACACAGACTGTGATTTGGGCATCGGATAGGACAGGACAGAACAGAATGGTACATTTTGATTTAGTTTCACACCCTGAGCAGTCTTTTACATTTTTGCACAGTGCTAGACTAGAGATAAACTGACAGAAGACTTCACATTCCTGCAGATAAATAAACCCTCTATGAAACCAATGTATTGTTTGCTATAAATTAGACTAATGCCATGTCAGAATGAAGCAATGGCTTATGTCAGAAACAAAGTGATTGATTCTGCATCACTTATCAGCCATTTTGTTAGCAGCAATATTGGTTAGAAAAAAAAAGACATCTTTAATTCAGCGTCCTCTTCTTTTCAGTTTGGGGACATGCAAAAGTCCATTCTTGAATCTCGGGAATCTCAGTGGTTTAGGTACAGAGCTCACATTAAATATATTCATTTGATCATCACAACCATTTTAAATGAATCCTAAATTATTTGATTTCAAGCTAGTACATGTATCTTATCGATAGGCCTGCTAGTTGGTTTTTCTGGGAATCCAATCCATGACCTCGGCATTGACCATGTTCTACAGGAACGCCTGTTGAAAGGCTACGGAACAGAGTAAATGTTTCTTTTAAGCTGGCTCTCATTCATTAATATTCAGTCCTAAATAATGAGGCAACTCTCTTTAAAGCTTGAGGCCGTTAGAAGGGTTCTCTCCATAAAGATGCTCCATTTGTGAGCGTTGAACGTTCCTTTTTTTGTTTGTGTTAAGTGGACCCACAAAACCGTAAATGTTTAGAAGAGCAGGGTCATTAAAAGTTGGTCGCCAGAGAGCATTGTGAATGGAATGTTAGTCAAAGTCTTTAATAGAGCACCCCAACTATAGGCTTTGTTCTACAGGACAATTCCCCCACTGGTTCGTCCAATGGGAAGGGAGAGGGAGGCAGGAGCAGGGTCTCGGGTCAAGTGGCGAGACACTGACATATGTAGCTGACAAGTTGTCCAGAAAGGATCACCTGGGATGGGGCTGCTAAGCTGTGAGTGTCTTGTGAAAAGTGGAGGAGGACCTTTGATTCATTGGGGCAAAGGCAGCACCTTTTACCTTCCATTGGTTAACTTGCTGCAGGGCAGCATCCTTATCTGTGTTCGTTTTTCTAAACATGGCATTCTTTCAAAATTACCTAAGTGTCTGAAACAAAAAAAAGAGTTTAGTTTGCATGGGATGTTGTTGTTTGCAGACAAAGGTAAAAAGTCTCTCTCTCTTTCTGTTTTTGTGTTAATAAAAACACATTACAAACACAGTAACAATAGAAAAATAGAACAATGGATTTTAAAAAATTGGGAAAAATGTATATAAAAATTTAGTTTTTGCATATAAACTTTTGGAAAAAAAAGTTGCTTTTTTGGAAAGAAAAAAAATTTAATTCAGCAAGATTCATTAAATTGATAAAGTAGGTATATAAGGTATTAAATTAGATAATAAAAAAAAAAAAAAAAAAAAAAATATATATATATATATATATATATATATATATATTATTAAATTAATATTATTTAGAAATATTTTTTGTACTCTTTATGATCAAACAAATGTATAACTGATGAATATGAGACTTTTTAAAATATATATTAAATATATATATATATATATATATATATATATATATACTACTAATATATATACTGTATATATATATATATATATATATATATATATATATATATATATATATATATATATATATTAAAAAAATGTTTAAATAGATTTAAATGTTATATTTGTATTGTATTTTTAACAAAGCCATTTTAATCTCTTGTTTTTTGGGGTGATTATGAAAGATCCTCCATTATCCTCTTGAATCGGGGTCATTTCAGAGTGACAGTAACCAGACCAGGACAACAGCGTATCAACTGTCCTGTGGCGTCACCTCTGCCCACACCAAACATCACTCATGTGTCAAAGGAACACTTATCGTCATAGCAATCTGCCACCAGGCTTCCTGCAATCTTATAGAGTTACGTAAAAAGGAAAACACACCGTCCCAATTAAAAACAATCAACATCTGGAAAAATTCAAGGTCAAGCAGGAAGCCTTACAATCTTATCAGAGATATCCAGAGAGAAAATACAATGTTTCCATTCTTTTTTCTCTCTTCCTCTTTTAACTGTTCCCAGTCTCCATTACAATCCCATATGACCCATGGGAGAATGGCACAGTGTGGTATGGAATGTGTCTCATGTCTAAGTACTCTAGATCTCGAGTACAGTATAAACTCAACATTTCAATTCTCATAGAATCCAGTAGACAGGAAAAGTCGGACACACAGGCGCTGACGGAAGAAAAACAACCAGTGTTCTTTTCCTGGAGAGTGACATGCTCTCTCTACGAATGCCACATTGCATTAGCAGCTTCAAAAATGTTTTTTTTTCGAAGCCAGAACAAAACGTGGATGGATTTTTTTGGGCTTCGTAAATGAGGTTATAAAGCGGTAGTTGAGATGTCCTTCACTGTCTGATGTTGGGCATTTCTCCCATTTCCTGTAAGACACTACTGATTCTATCAGCCTCGAGAGGTTCAGTCTCGGTTAGTCGAGCTGAACATTAACAGGAATAGCAAATGGAAGGAGACAGTAAAGTTCTCTATTCGAGGGACAACTCAGTTCAGTTTTTAAAGGGAAGGTTTACCCAGAACATAAAATTCTGTTCATTCGCTTCTGCAAAAATATTTGATAAGTATATCAAGATATATATATATATATATATATATATATATGAAAAATAGATATATTTATATTTGTGCTAAGTATACTACACTAATTAATAATAAGAAATATTCATTATGTATGTCATATATGTTAGTAAATATACTTTATTTATTGAATAGTTAATATACTTATTATAAATGTATTTTAAATATATTACTTTTTATGCTTATTCTATGTAAAATATTACTTAACACAAATGATAATATGTATATAAATAATAATATTTAATAATGTAAATAATATAAACATTTTAATAAGTCGGAATGATTTCTAACAACATAAGGGTGAATAAATGAGGCCAGAGCTTAGGTAAACTATTCATTTTACCTAATTTGTTATAAAGCGTCTAGAACTGCTTTGCATCTCTAGTATCTCAGTTGAGTTTAATACTCTGAAATATTGAACACACTGTTTAGAATGCAGAGTAGCGCCTGCCTACTTGGATTTCTCGATGTACTGACAAAGCAGGTGTCTTAAATTACTCACAGGGCAGTGCTGAAAGCAACAACAGGTCTTCCTGTGTCCCTGTTTGGCAGAAAGGGCAGTTGGGGACAGGACAGCCGTGGATACAGCTATTACAGCGATTAGAGAGTGAGCTAGGGATGGATGAGGAAGATAAGAGGAAAGGGGGAAGCGGGAGGAGGACTGATGGAGCGTGAAGTGTGTAGGGGAATTCCTGAATTTCCATGACTGCTGCCACTCTGGATCTTGATAAACCCCACCTTCGGACATACACTTTTCCTATTTTCACGTTTTCCATTTATACTAAGCTAATGCAAAAGACTGTTCCGGACCGTCCCTTTTAAAGTCATGTAGTTTCTGTTTAGCTTTGCAGCGAGGGTTTTATCAATTGATGGCTTCAGGCTGTCAGGGTGAGTTGCTTGGCTTGCCTCTGATCAAAGGTCCTTAGCTTTATTTGGCACTGCTTATTTCAGACTGAATAGCCACTTCAAACAAGGATTTAATAATGTAATAATGAGCGTGGTGATTCCATTCATCTGTATGAAATGTACCCAATGTAATAATGCCTGTGGTGGCTCAGAAAGCACTTGGGCACATACTGTACAAAAATGTACTGTATCGTTGCATTGTAGAACAAAAATAACAAAAATATGCTGAATTGTTTTTTTAAAGAAATAGACTACGACCACACTTTTAATGCAAACTGCCAGCCAATCAGAACTGAGTATTCAGACAGACCATGGAATAAGCAAATGCAAGCAACTAACCCTAAACCAAACCCTACCTGATTTTGTGGCATAAACGTATTCTTGGTGCACTTTTTAGCGAGAAGTTAAAGAAATGAAGTTGAATTGGTGATGGTTGCGTCAACAAATCAGTTTTGCATTTGTTAACATTATCGGATAGGTTTAGGTTGGATTTGGTTTAGGGCCTATTTCCAACATGATAGAGCATTAGCTTTTAGCAACAGTGCAACGGATATTTCAAAACCGCAGCAATACGTACTCTATAGCATACGTGCAGGGTTCACATATTGAACCTGTATTTTAGCATCACTCTTTGAAACTGCTGCGAAATGTGCAGTAGGTACATAAAACAGTAAACAAAAGTTGGCGTTGACCAAACTCTAAACCCAAACTTAACCCTATATTACATATATATAATTAATAATATTACTCATTAATAATATTACTGTATTTACACTGTCAGTGTAAAACACTGATCTGACAAAACCCAACTAACATGTGAGTTGCTGTTCATCTGTTGGTCCAGTGAGTTGACCTAAACTAACCTAAACTATTCTGCTAAAATTTGGTTTGACACTAGATGGGAAAAAAGACTATTGACTAAAGTTCTACTGTAATCTCTGATAAGTAACATTATTTTGTTTGGCTAATATTTTGCATCGTTACATAGTTCTGTGCAACAACATTTATGCATTTTAAAGTTTGACTTTAAAATGCTTAAGTACTTTTTTAGAGATACTAAAGACAGATGCAAAACGTGTAACAATTTTTTTAATGACCTGGCTATAATATTCCAATCTTGAGATTTTTTTTTTCAGCATAGGCTCCTTTGACAAAATCCATCCTGGAGGTTTTCTTAAGGTCTTGATCCCCAGGATTGGCTCTATTTAATTTTCTTGCTCCTCACCTAATTTAAGATTTTTAAAATCCTCTAAAGGAGATTTTATGCTCTGAAGGAGAGTTCAAATCACTTACGAAACGTCCTTTGCAGATTCTCCTGTAATATATCTACTGGCAAATGTTTCTTCAGCATCTCCTTCACAGTGCTGAAGCACAGAGACTTCAGTTAAACATTAAACTTCGTAAGACTCGTAAAAATCTAATGCAAAGTCTCTTAATAGCCGCAAATGAAACCCCATGGATGATCAGAGAGAAACGAGCAAGTTTGTACCCCGGATTCTTTAGCATTGTAGTTATGTGGGACAGATGAACAGGGCTAATAGGATTTACTTTGACTGGAAAGGGGGCGAAGGAGATTGCGAAGGGGAGGAGGACATCCCGTCTTTACCTCCTGTTGCTTAGTAGCCCACCCAGAACAGTCACATGATTCTGGCAGGTGTTTAGCACTGATTAAACATTTAGAAGTGAACAAAACCATCAAGGTCCACCCAAGCTACAGGATTATATTTGAACTTAATTATAAACAGGTCAGACCTCTTGCTAACAAGCTAGCGTAGAAATTGCTACTAAAATGTTGATAAAGCTGCTATTGAGCTTGACAGTACCTCAGTGATATCATAGATAGCATGTTTCCATACAAATTATCTTTCATTTTACTTGCAAATAGTGCTGTCAAATGACTAGTCACGATTAATTGCATCCAAAAATGTATTTTTTTTTATATAATATAATGTTTGCCTACTGTGTGTATTAATTATGCATATGCAAATACACACAAATGTAATTGTAATGTAATTTATATATTATATACATGTAAGTATTTTCAAAATATTGTCTGTATGCGTGTGCATTTACATACACGTAATAAACATACAGAGTACATGTACATATATTAAACAAAAACTTTTATTTTGGATGCGATTGATCGTTTAACAGCACTAATTCTCAAAAACGTACATTTATCTAAAAAAACATTTATTATTATTATTATTATCAGAATCAGCATAAATCATAGATAAAATGCTGCTTTGATACAAATGCTTCTTTACATTATGGAAGAAAAATTAGAAAGCGAGCATTACGCTTATATGATGTAAAAATAAATTTAGAGCACTGCTGTTCTGGACTACTGCACAACCATTTGATTTATTCTTTAACGCCAGTTTTGTTTAGTTCCAGAAATGGGATTGCATAAAACTTTTTTTTTTTTCCCTGTATCAAGGGCGAAGTTCTTGAATCCAAAAATAATAAGTGGGCACCTTCCCTGGTGAACTGGGACACCAGTATAATGGAGCTGCTTCCATTTTTAGTTGATTGTGTCATTTTCAGGTGACCGCTCCTTGTGTGATAAAGCATGTCGTGGATTTGTTCTGGCTGTTTTTAGGACTACACCTACGCTTCTCTAATGACGTAAACTAAAATCATAGTCCCTACTGAGGTTGTAGCATATAGAATCGTTCATCTTATTAATAAATGAGAAAAATGTCTTATTGTTATTTTTCTTGTTACGAGGTCATAATCAATATTGTGGCATTGTGGTGCTTCAGAAATCATTTGAACATGCAGATTTTTTGTTTAAGAAACACTTCTTCTTGTTATCAATGTTGAAAACAGCTGAGCTGCTTAATATTATGTGGAAACCGTGACATTTTTTGTTTAAAGAAAGTGTTATGTAACATTATGATTGTTTTTACTTTGACTTTAGATCAATTTGATGCACAAGCATGTATTAATTTATTTTAAGCCAAAAAAGTACGGAGTAATCAGGCCTCTTTAAATTCTTTGAACAGATCCTATTACGCTTTTAAGGGCTTTGTATTAAAAGTTTATTTAAAGTATCAACACCAACTTGATCTCTAACTTAAGCCTATTAAAACACCATTAAATTGGACCCTCACATTAAGTACTTTAAGAAAAACTAATATTGTTCCTCTGTCCTCCATCTTTGCAAATTCTGTTTCAAACGAATAACAAGCATCATTGAACACATTAGACTTTTTGATCATTTTTGTCTTGTTACGTCTGGAGTTGAATGTCAAAGACTGAAAAGCTAATAGTCCTGACGTATCTCTGATTAAATGAATCTCATCTGCCGAGCAGCGGGGGGTTAGCTTGTACAGAAATGCTCCGCTACTGTAATTTATGGCTTAAGCTTTCAGAAATCTGTTTTCATGAAACTGGCTTAATGGGATCTTGTTTTATGTCAGTTTTTAATTATTTTGGATGAGCCAGATGTTTGCATTCTGGTTCAGAACATGTAAACATGTCAACACCAACCACTGTTTAGCCTGTTTATACGTGTGATATTTAAGAAAGGTTCATTTGCGATATATCAGAGTATTTGCTAATAACTGCCTCGAAGCCAGCCAATCAGATTGGAGGTGGCGATTTCGGCGTTTTTTTGCGAACGTTATGCATCCGATGCTCGTTAAACTCATCGGAGACTCACGTAGTGGCTAATTGTAGCACTGTATTGCAGCAAAAGCAATAAAAAAATTCACGTGAGGACGTGATTTTGAACATCTTGATCTCAAATGTTTATTTTAGCTAACAGATAAGAAAGGAAAAGGCAAGCAAAAGAAAGAGCCATTTACATTGTTGTCGGGTAAACTTGTCCAAACACTAGGTTCAAATTACAGGTCATCGCAGTTCCCCTTTCAAGCTGTCTTCCTGTCTTTGTTTTTTTTTTTATTTCACTTTGTCACACTTTCCTAGGTAGTCAGTAATCAACAAACTCTCATATGAAAGGTCAAAGGGCAAAACATTTCGACCTTTGGCGTAATTCCATAGCTAAAGCTCTTTTTTCTTTTGCTTTTTTGATCTAGTTCATTCAGAATGCAACATCAGATAAGGTGACCTTAATTACTACATACCTTAATTATACATTTATAATTGAATCACATAAACAAGTTTGATTTCAATCGTACATGGTACGCTATAAAACTCATATCCAGACACACTCAGTTTAGTAAATGCGAGGTGTAAACAACCTACAATAAATCTGTGGTTTTGTCTGGTGCAGATATTTTTGTCTTGAGATTTAGTTTTGACACCTTGGGATTTGCGCCCAAATCTCTTTTTAGTACAACCTCACTGCAAACTGTTTTTTTTTTTTCCTATCTGACTCGGGCTGTAAATGAGAGCTTGCTTGAGATAAAAGCTTTGTTTTATGTCAGCTCGTGCAAAGAGATCTAATCAATTCATACGACCTCTCTGAGTCTGGGCTTATTTTTGAGTTATGTCAAAAGTATATGTTCCTGTTGTTTATGTGTGAGACCTAAAGGGTAAAAGGTTTGTGAAATTCAAATTCTTTTTTTTTTTTTTTTTTGTGCTATCCACTATTATTATTCTGTTCTTTTTATTAGTGGTGCTTTACAAGACATCATTATCACAGTAGCACTTTATTTTGCAGTTCTGTTCCTCATGTACATACAAATGTACATGTTATAGTTATTATAATGCCATAACTAGTTGATATTAAGTACTAAACGTGAACATACACCTTAACCTAACCCTACCCTATTAGTTTTACCAGTACCTTCTTAGATAAGTACATTATAAGATCACTGTAAGTACATGTTAGTACACGCACTGTTAACAAAAGAATGCAACCATTATCACTATATTATTACTATTAGTATAAAAATATATTATTTATTAATGATTTGAACAAATTCATATCTCCCACGATATTAAGCTTTATGTGTTATTTTATGTTGGTTATTTTATTTTATAATTTTTTTTTTTATTGTTTTTATTTTGCAAAAATGCATAGCATGCTAAAACTACAACCAGTTTACCACTTGGCCACCATCCACAAATCCAAGGATTTAAATCTACACTCTTTAAGTAACTAGCTCCAGATCTTTAACCGCTAAGCTCTATTTTCCTCTAAAATCTGTTCCGTTATTATACATATTTTATCTTTTGTCCTCATTTGCTTGTTCCTCTTTCTCTTTTCTCATCCTTCACAGTTTTTCATTCTGTTTGTGAGTTCGCAGCTGCATGATTATGGGTGAACGATCTAAGAAAGCTTTCTCTTTATCGGATACGGTAAACCTGGCTGGTAATGTGAGATGACATTAATATTGAATAAGACGGAGAGAGGAACATCAGGTGAGAAAATGAATTTCCATATGCAGGGCTGCTGACTATAATAATAACACTTCCACACCGGCAATGAGAAACGGTGTATGTTCCTGTGTGAGCAGATCTGTCTGTACTAACTGCGTCACCATGGATACAGTGAAGCACTTATGATGAGCTTTAAAGCATGCAGGTTTTTCAGTGGTTTGAATCAGTACACCTATATGTCGTTTCGTAGCGCTATTAAAACCGAGAGGCGCAGACGACAGGCTTTGGGTTGGGGAGACAAATACTCATTTGTTTTTCACCATAACATCACGCACCCAAGCACAAGTATGCAACTAATGATTTCACTGAGCCTTGGGATCCATGTTCAAAGATCCTGTTTGAAGCACCTCAGGCTCTTTCTTCTACATGAATTATAAATATGAGTTTAGGCTACATTTCCTCGTTTCACACATTTCATCAGGCGTTTCTGAGCTAACGCCTCAGCTCTCTTGAATGGTGACTTCAAAAGAAAAGAGATGACTTAGCATTTCTTTTGGTTTGGGAAGAGTCATAAAACAGCTTAAAGCGTTTATGGAATTTGCTTTGTCAGTGCCAACACACTGCAGATAAGAGGCCATCAATAAGGGCCACAAACAGCTGAATCAATGTTTATTTTAGGTGGAATTGAGTCATTTATTGCTAATGTCCTGAATTCAAAGTTCACATTTGGTTATTGAGCTCTTTGCCTGTATGAAACTTTCAAAGCCGCTTTCTAAGTTCATGTAAACTAGCTAAAAACGTGTTCTTCTGTCTCACGAGTCAAAATAGATATGTAATAGCTGAATATGAATGACCATGAAGAGAACAGATTGGAGTGAGAAGCTCAGAAATTGTATGGGATGTGAAATATCGGGTTATAAAACAGACAGAGAGAGGAGAAAGCGAGGCGCCTGCAAATTCAGCACTGGTCTGGAGAGAGGACATGCTCTCTCTAGGTAAAGCTTTTGACATTTAACTAGACCAGCCATAAACAGAGCAGAGCAAAGCCATTGACATTCATTCTGTCTGGCAGAGTTTTTCTCTGGCTGATTTCGCTCTGCTCGCCCCACTCTGCTCCAATCTGTCATATCGGGACAACACATTCTTCCTCTATGTAATAGGCTGGAATTCACTTTAGAAATTGAGATTTGTTTTGGTGAAAACATTCTAACTATTAAAAAGTTGCAGCTATGTAAATACACACAGTACTATTTAGCGCAGTTTCTGCATGAAATACTGTAAACACTAAAAAAATCACGCAAATTGTGATTACAGGACCAGATTATCAGTTCATAAAGACTTTCTCAATTTCTCATAGTTCCTTGCATAATATCGTGTTGTAACTATTTTGCAACTGAGACTTTTTTTTTTGCATCAGGCAGCTTCATATATATTGTTATTCTGAAAACGGTAAACTTGCTTGGTACAAGTCATGGTATAAGGCTTGTAGAAATTAGCTAAAATGGCAACCTGGTCTCAAAAAAATGTACCTCAGTGTAACTTCTGTTCTATACCATTTTTCAAAATACAATTTGTGCAACATTGCTGCAGTGGCGCTAAAACGCAGGTATAATACACTAAACTGGGCACATTTTGTTACGTTGACTAGGTAAGTATTGCTGGGTACATATTGTGAGGTTCAGAATTCAATTATCCACGAACTGTTGATAATAGTTAATGCTCATCGTGCTGAAAAAAATGCCCTACACCAAATCCAAGCCTAAACCTATCCGATATTGTTAACAAATGAAAAACTGATATCCAAAGGCATTTGTTGATGCCGCTTCAACTTTCTTTTTAGTGCAGTGCCAACAACACTAAACACAAATTTGAAAATGTTTCCTTAAAACGGTCACAAAACATGCAAGAAGCAATCCTTTGCATTACAGCCAATAAACAGTGTGAGGGACCATTCAAACATTAAATCATAAAATGTAACTTTTTCATAAAGCAAATATTTCAAGCAGTTAAAATCCCTTGGTTTTCAAAATATCTTCAAAAAGCTTTTGGGGCTATCATTTGTATTTATTCTACATTGTTGATGTTGTAATCCCTGTGGCTTCCACACTGGTAGTATGTTTGGTTAGTTCAATCCCATTAATAAACAGCGATTCTATGGTGTGATCACGTGATGAGCAAAAGCTACGTTAGCGTGCCACCCATGCTCTGTCACTGTTTACCTATTCATTAATTCATCTGTGAGTGATGGGGGCTTGCCAAAGCCTCCGTCTTTTGTGTAATTAAACTTCATTGAAGCCTGTATGCATATACATGAAAACACATAAATATACGCCTCCCCACCATACATTTTTGCTATAGAGCATCCCCGTGACCAGGCTAGCATAGGATAATTAACAGGCTGAGTGGTCGCTTGATTGCTTCATTATTCGAGAGAGATAAGCATCTGGCGAAGGTGTCAGATTGATGTTGCGGATCTGACATTAATCCACGCTAAAGCTGTTTAATAACAGCAGTCAGGATAGAAGATACAAATCACGCCCACACAGCCTTAAAAGTGTTGCTTTGTTTTAGGAGCCAGACGTGATGAGGTCATAATGAGGGTGTGGACATGTGCTGGGTTTAGAATTTTTGTTCTTTCATCATTTAGCTGAATGACAAAGAATTAAATGGTTGTTAAAGGTTTGCTTTGGGATTTTAAGGCAGGACAGACACAGCCCATGATTTATTTTTTTGACGATTTTAGTGTTATGTGAGTTAATCAGCAAGGCTTACATACAACAATACAGAAAGTTGATCTTCTGAATTGAACGCAACGAGTGAATCTTTATCTGTTGATTGGAATCCCAGAGATGAAGCTTAAGGAATTTTCTGTGAATTATTTCTTTTAATTCCTTTTATTTTATTTTAAAGTTAATCTAATTTGCTTCGCATTCAGCAGCGTATTCTGTTTAATTTAGATAGTTTCAATAAGTAAAAATATATAGGAAATGTGTGTGCATGTGTTTTTGTATGTATACATATATAAGGGGGTGTTATAGTATACAAATTTGACAGTTTGGTACGTCCTTTTTGTTTTAACGTCACAGTTCAGTATGATTTCAGTACATGTATGATTTGGTATTTCTTTAAATACATAAGTGATAAAAATCTGCCTCGGCTTAAAATGATAGGAGCCCTTTTAAATTATAAGGTTACAACCAGGACAACCCAACAAGCCAAACTTAATGCTATTTATTTTTAAATAGTTGATCAACACTCAACTTCAGAAAATCTGATGCAAACATCGCATATAAATCGCACATAATGCATTTTTTAAATGAATTATAAAGGTTATTTGTCAAGTTATTTAGCATGTTTCATAACACATTAATTTAAACATACATTAAATTACTAAACAGCTTTAGTAAAATATAAGTATACGGTGTAATATTTTGTGAAATGCTCTCCTCTTTAGACTTCATTTATCTTGAGAACATGACCAAATTGTATATGTCTAACTAGGTGGCTAATTCAAACAAATTTGTACGACCTCACTCATACGATTTTGTATGATTTGTCTTAACCCCTAGTGACGGCTAGGTTAAGAGGTGTAGTTAGGTGTAGGTCCTTCATACAAATTCATATGAATTGGCAACTCAAAAATCCTTAAAAATTATAATACGTATAAATTGTCAAGAGATCAGACTGCAACTAACAAGCTCTGGACATTTTTTTTTAAAACACATGCATACCAAATCGAAAGACCCTACCGTAACTGTTTGGTATGAATATCGTGTACTGTTACACCACTAATATATACAGTGTTGGAGAAAGTTACTTTTAAAATAATACTGTTTAACGATCTAAAATATGTGTACTTATGCAAAAAAAGCTTTTATTTTGGATGCAGTTAATTGCGATGTTTAATTTCAATTTAAATAAATGCCACCTTGATATGGATAGAATATAATTTCATGAATATCCTTTAGATCACCAGCTTTGTTGATTTATGTCTCAAAAAAAATAAATCCTCTCTAAATGCTCTGTTATAGCTGACTGCATAACACCAAGATCAGTCGCAGGCTAGAACTATTCACAAACTTCTCAATGACAATTGAAGTTACCTGTTCTCTCTCTCTCTCTCTCTTTACACACAGACACAACCACACACACTCAGTAATAAGCACCGATATGAATCACATGTGCCCTTTTATTACGTCTCGCAGGGATACATTTTACCCCATCCCCTGAGGACCTGATTCAGCAGCTGTAGTGTCCAGTGCTGTTATCTAATAAAGTTGCCCAGTCTGCTCTACATTGAAATGTCATAGCCATAATGTATCTTCCACTGTTTGTACAGGAAAGGTCACGACTGGCAGCAGGGACAGTCACATGCACACACATATATCGTGATGTTTTACAGTAATCCATTAACTTTAGTTTACTGGAGGACACGATATCATAATAGATGACGCAGCAAAACACACTTGGTTTTGTAAACTCCAAACCGCTTTCTTCTCTACGGTACTTAAACAACTTTTTTCTTTCTCATTCCTGTTTGTTTCATTGATCTTTAGTGCTTATTCCTCAGTGCCCTCATCTTTTCAGCACACGCATTCTTATTTCTGCAGCTGTGTCCTTCAGCTTCTTAACGTAGAGCGTTAGGAAGCCCTCACAATGCACGAAATATACACCACAACACATCCTTCCTTCAGCAGCCTCCGTTCCTGCTATTGTCAGCATGTCAAGAGTGTGCGTCAAGAGGTAAAATTAGCAAGCTGCAACGAGTGCGGCCTTTCCTGCGATATACTCGCTTGTACCTATTGCGTCTGTTTTTAAATGATGCTGTTGCTCTGAAGATTCAGGAAGTGTTTGTTGGAAAATTGGGTAACACTGTATTCAATAGTGCTCTTGTTTTATATGTTACGTGTACTTTCCATATAGTAAATTACAGTGTTGGGGGTAATGCATTACAAGTAACGCAGGTTACATAATCAGATTACTTTTTTCAAGTAACTAGTAAAGAAACGGATTACTTTTTAATTTACAAGAAAATATCATTTTAAAAAAATAAACGCTTAATTACTTTTACTTACTATTTATTGACTGACGAAGTCTCCTGTTCAAAATCAAAAGGTCAGAGGCGTTTGTGTCTGGACACTGACTAAATGTTAGTATTAATCGAAATAAATTAAAATGGTGAAATGCAAAAATTATCCAAACCTGCAATAATTAAACCAACAAAAACATTTGATGATTCATTTCAACCATACTAATAAGCAAAAATAACTTTAGATACAGCAATAATTGTGCTTCATTGTTTTTTTTAATTGCTGAATAGTATCAAGCTTCTTCTACTATATTCTATAAAAGCAAGCAATCAAGCCCTGCTCATATTTAAAAAGTAATGCAAAAGTAAAGTAACACCTTGCCTTCCATAAAAAGTAACTGTAACGCAATATTGTAATGGATTACTTGTAAAAGTAAGTTTCCCAACACCGTAAATTATGGGTTGAACTTTATTTTAAGGTGTCCTCGTGCACTATATATATTCCTGGTTAGGGTTGTTAAGGTTTGGCTTAGGGTACTTATGCTTAATTATGAATAATTTATTGTTATTATAATAGAACAAACAAGGACACCTTAAAATAAAGTCTTACCTTATTTCTGTGCCTTAAAAATCTTTAACTGTATAAGTACATGTTGCAAATTATTACTCAGTACTGCACCTTAACATATAATGTAACCAGAAATAGTTTTCTGGGTCTTTAAAATTCACCTAAACTGAACCTTGTGCTTTTGTGAGATTCTCTGTTTTGAAAATGAATCAGTCAGATCTTTTAATTAAGCATTTGATTTAGTTTAGAAAACCTGAATTGTGGTCACAAATGAGAATTACAGTAACGTGTTTTATAATATGTTTATGTTGCTCTTTTGTTTGTTGTGAGGCTGGACATATTTAGTTTTTATTAATTGGAATTACATCGACAAGAACGACCATATTCAAAAAAATGTAGAGAGTAAAGAACACCATACAGGTTTGTAATGACGAGCTTTAGAGTAAATGATTGCAAAATTGGATAAACTTATCAATTTGTTGTGTCCATATTGTTCATAAGCGAGTCAGCAACTTGGATCAGTATGTGGTTTCTTTCTTGCCATCTGTCATCTCTCTATTGGGGGCCTCTTCACAGCTCGTGAGATTTGGATTTTTTTTTTTCCTTCAATTGTTGATCTGATCTTTTTGAAAAATTTGTAATAATCTAAACAAAATTTGAAAACCTATGTGTGAGAGTATAAAAACAGAGTACAGAGACTATTAAAGTGTATAAAACCATGAAACTAATAATTACACATTGTAAAATCAGCATTTTTCACCCTCGGCTATCATGACGTTATCTAAAAAGAACAAATGGCAGCAGCCTCAACAATTTAGTAAAACTCTTAAAATGTCATTTTATTATAGCCAATCATATATGTATTCAATCATATATACTTGAGTGTAATCAAGATATGTATTTACTGACTTTTTAAACTCTGCTAAAGGTGAACAATTTTTGCAATGACATTTTCCTGGTATAAAATACCCCAAAACATCACATGGATCCATTTTGGCATTTTGAATGTAGCCATAGAAACCAATGATGAGAATTTGAACAGCTCAGAGCAGATTTTCTGTGTTGTCTTCTCATAATTATGATAAGTCTGACAAGTTGAAACACATTCATTATTAGTTGCTGCCTCTTGTTTGCATAGCTCTTGCTGATTGTATTTATTAATCAACTTTTCATGGATTAATGTTTATGCAGTATCAAGTGAGCCATTTTTATTTAGTCTTTATGATAATTATGTTTCATTTGATGTTCTGTTATGTTGTTCCATGGCTAAACAGATTACGTAAGAACATATTAGATATAAATAGATTAGATTAAGTCATTAGTAGAACAATAAAATAATATAACACTGCTAATTTCAGGAAAGGAAATAATATCTCCCACTGGGTTAAGGGCCAATGTAGCTTCCAGTATTCAAATGACTCTCTTAATCGTTCTCATCTAGAAACAGACGCACTTTTCTCTCTTTGGTTTCTTTTACTGTCTGAAATCGCCTCCTGACTGGCATATTTCAGCCCACGGGGACAAGATATCATTGATAATCTGCTGCATATATTTATATGCCCTGAGAGCAACACCAAATGCTTGGTGGTTTTTCTATTCATAGCTCATTATCATAAAATATGAATCATTCATAAGAGGGGTAAACTCGCATAATCAGATTCGCCCTCGGATTTTAACCCTTTAAATGTCTGTTATGGGGTTAGCGTAAAACCCTAACAAGCCGCTAATGGCTTATTGCGCTTTGCAGGACCAGTTAACCCTTTGACACAGGACAGCAGATCCAGACTCTTGCTTTCCCTGGAGTCATTAATGACGAGACGCTTGTCTAGTAAAGAGTATGTTGAAATGCTTACTTCAGGGTTTCCAAAAGACTTCAAATATATGCATTTAACTAAAATAAATCTTTGTGAAAATCAGTTCAGTTTAGTTTCAGGCTGCTATGATCTTCTGCATTGTCACTAGGTGGTTAATGCTTTGTGGTTTTTAGGTAGTTGCTTTTTTGAGGTAGTCTCAGTGGCTTCTTGGGTGGTAGATGGGGTGTTCTGGGTGGTTTCTAGGTATTTGCCAGGATGTTTTGGGTTGTTACTATGTAGTTTCAAAACTTGGCATCTGAAAGTTGTGTTTTGTAGTCAATTTAAGTGTATATGTATATTTATAACATTTTATGCTTTTAATAATCTTTCTAGAAATAAATCATTATTATATCAATGGATTTTTTTAGTTATCGCCAAAACTTGTTCTGTGTTGTTGTAGATCATTAAACCTTTATATACTACCTCAGTTTTCTGGGGTGCCTTTCATGCAAGTCATTGCCTCATAAGGCCTAGGCATTTGGATGCAGCCAAATATGTATTTGATTGTGTGTTCTCTTTGGTTTTCTAGGTGGTTACAGAGGTATGCTGGGTGGTACGATATTCACAGTAGTTTCTAGGTCAGTGATGGCCAAATGTGATCTTTCTAGGCCACTTTCTTACAGAGATTTAAAGTAACCCTGGTACAACTCACCTGCCTGTAGCCTTATAGTAGTCTTGAAGACAATGATTAGCAGTTTTAGGTGTTTTATTAGGGTTGTAGCTTAACTCTGCAGGAAAGTGGCCTGGAGGGCCAAGTTTGCCTTCTCTTGTTTAAGGTGTTCTGGGTGGTTGTCAAGTCAAACATTTATTTTATAGACTGTCAGACATGGCTTTGAATCTTCCTTTAGGAAAAATACAGTTTTTTCCCACACCTTCAAGCAAGACTTGTTAGTTTGTTTTCACAGTAAATGATGTAAATGAACACTCTACTGCTGTACAATTTGACATCTAATTCATATTCATAGCACAAACATCGCAAAACAAGTCATGTGGCAAAGTTTCATATTTAGTGTTAGGGATTTGAAAACCCACTAAGCAATAGTAAGCAGGATGTTTGCCGTAGCAGACATTGCTAATTAAACAGTAAATTGCAAAAAACAAAAAAAAATGCAAACTAAACAGACATAGTGACATTATTGTGTGACATTGTTTGTGTATTTGACTGTCTGGCAGGTAGAAGTGCGCTCAGAGGGATGTTTCTCTGTGTGTTGGTGTATCTTGCTGGGATGTGGAGGACTAATATGTTGACAGCCCCTGCTGTTAGCTTCACAGTGCTGTGTCAGGCCACCACACCAGACATAACCACACTGTTTATCTCCATTTACCCAGAATGCCATGGAACCTAGCTGCTGCGTGTATCTGGGGCTGCGAGTACATCTGCTTTGGTACAGCAGCCAATTGCGACAGAGCTGAGGCCAGATGCTGAACTATTATTGGATGAAATATCGCCTCCTTGCTGGATTGTGTCTCTGCGCTTCTAGGAACGGTGGTGCTGATTTCCAATTTGATTTAGTTCTAGGTTTGCTCAGCTCAATTAGAGTGTGTAATTGTAAAATATACATACAGCACAAGCACTGGCTTATGCACAGCGTGAGTTTTTGTTTATGATAGAAAGACTTCCAGTTATTTAATGCTAGCTTTACATTTGGTGTAGATTGCAATTAAAACTACGCCAGTTTAACAAATTTATTTAGTGCAGTTTGATTTACAATTAATGCAAGTTTTAATTCAACACTTCCCATCTGCTATTTGACCTACTTCAGTTTTACTAAAATCAATTATTTTCTTTCATTTTATAATTAAACAGATCTGTGTTTCCACTCTTTATATACATCTGGTAATGCTAAGTTGTATCTTTTAAAGGAATCATATGATGTTGCTAAAAAGAGCATAATATTGTGTATTTAATAACTGTAAATTAATGTGTTTAAAAGCATTATTTTCCACATACTGTACGTTATTGTTGCTACTTTAAGCCCCGCTTTTCTGAAACGCATAGATTTTTACAAGCTCATCGCTCTGAGAAGTGAACTGTGCTCTGCTGGCAAACTATCCAGTGAGTTGGGATTGGCCGAATACCTCAAGACCGTGACCGAAATGTTATGGCCTTTAACATACTGTGCTGCCATGTCCTGGCATGATGATACAAAAAACAATAAATCTCCTCATAAATGAGGCATTTGTTGCATCCAGTGGGGAGATAATTGCTGATTTATAATTGTAACGATTTCTTGCAGGGCACAAACATCACACCATTCAGTCTGTATTTATGATCGGAGAAATGACAAATGCAACACTGCACAAAACTCGCATTTAAATAGTAGCAGATTCTTTAAATAAGTACTTACAGGCTGTGAGTCAGAAGCACCAGGCTGTCCTTGCAAAGTTAGAATTGCTCCACTATGTTGCTTTGGGTGTAGGCTGCTCTGTCAGGTTTAGGAATCAATTCTCCATATGCGCTGAACACTGAATTCACATCTGAATGAAAATGATTCCACATAGTGACATAGACATGTGTAAATGTGTTTAAATGAGACGCTTTAGGAAGGCGTGGTCGAGTATTAATTTCTATAAAGAATATTCTCCTTGTGGTTGCAACTTTAGGGATCTTATGTATGCATAAACAGCTTGTAACAATCCAAAGAGAAAGGAAAACTTGAAATCGCATCATATGACCCTTTAATATTATGGCCTGTTCTAACAAGCACTGTGAACTATTTTATTAACTAGCATTAAAAACAAGGATTAATATTAATTGTTTAACAAATGTGGCGTATTGGCCTTAGTGTAAAGTGTACAAATATTGATGTATGCAATTCATTGTGAATTATTAATCTACATATTGTGCAGTTCATTTAATTATAACTTGACAGCCCTATTCAAAGCTAAAGAGTTATGAAAGGTTTTTTTAAGACATTCTGTCGGTCAAGTAGACAGACACACACATACAGAATGCTGTCTAGCAGTCCTAAATCCCTTAGGAATCCTGTGATAGACAGAAAAAGAGTGGGCAAAGTGTGACAGCCGTCTTTGTTGTGAACTGCTGTCTGCACTGAATTTTAGGTTCCAAGGAAGTCCTTTTTAGTTTCATTTCCTCCAGAATACCGTGTCACCTTTGCAGACCGTCAGGTCTATCTGAATCAAAAGGTCACGTGCCTACATTTTGTCCATATTGACATAGAAGCTTAATACATCTATGTTTTTCTCCACAAATTGTTCAAAACCTAAACTTTGACATCACAACTTTGATGATGGTCACAGAGGGAGCATATTCTGCACTGTTTAATGTGATCATAGCGGTTGTGAGAAGATACAAGGCTAAGGATTGACAGAAACGTCTGCGATCTTCATTCTAACACTTTGTAGAGAGGAAGATCTCTCTGGTGTCAGAGTAATGATGGAAGAGGATATGAAGTGTTTTGATAAAAGGCAACAGCAATTCAAGAGGGTGTGGTAGGAAAATTCTACAAAAGCTACAAAAACATCAAGTTGTATGTGAGAATTTTTTAGAAACTATGTTTTGAGAAGCTTTGAGAGTATACATAAAGTCCCTTCAAAATATGCAGTTTTTTGGAGATAATTCATGGATACTTAAATCAGCGGAAATCAATAAAATTGTTGAACATTTGTGCTCATGTCGGCGCCCAGAAAATTCCTCTGAAGCCCAAAATGGGTATATATATATAAACAAAACATATACTGTAGTTATGATTAATTCAAGCATGAAATGTATAATATATGAAATTTTGTTATGCTAGAAAAATGTAACAGCGAACAGATCCAGTCACTGGTGTAATTTCTTACAAGGTCAAATTCAAATTAGGAAATGATCTCGCAGAGCTTTATTGAACATGTACGGATTGAACAAACAGCACAAAATGCCCCCATTAGTTTTATCAGAGGACGATCTTCAAAAATCAATCTATTGTAAGAATGTCTTATGTATTTCTTACGTATATTTAAGAAAAAAACTACTTGTGATAATATATTCATAAAACAATAATATAATCCATCATATGGATGTGCTTGTTAATGTAATCCATGTAAAATATTCTTTAAACTCTGACTGGCTTCTTTATTAGGGTTTGGATGGTGGCACTTTTTCTGCATTTAAATGTAGTCATAAACACGCTACAAATAGGAATTGATCTGTTACGGTCTCTGTGCCCAAAACACTGACCACAGATCAATCGCAGTAGAGATAAACAAGATTGGCACAAAAAGAATCTACGCTGCTTTACACTTACTTGTGTCTTGGTCTTTTTAACATTCTGTTGCTAACCTTATTCTTATACCCAAAAATGACTGCTCATTGGTTGCTCATATATGTTATAGAAGTAAATAAGGCTATACAGAGCAATATAAATAATACAGCACTGAGAAATATCATTGTTTTGTGATTAGATACTTAGATATCTTGACAAATCTAAGTACAGTTATCCTGAAACTGTAGATGAGACATGGGAAACAGGAGATGTTGACAAAAAGTCTCCATTTTATTGTTTAATCGAAACTGAATTTTAAAAGCTCATTTGTGATGTTTTTTGTGGTTTATTCTTTTTAGCATGCATGATTAGTATATCTGTGAATGGTTGCATCTTGGGTGTTTGAATGATATTGCAGACACAGAGGACTGAAAACTACTCTGCATTGTAAACGATCTGCCTCCATCCTCTTGGGATGGTTGGTTCATCTTTCCAAAGCTCCCTTTATCTTATCTTCCTTTATTGTACTTGTTTATTTTTAATGTGCCTGTGGGCTCTTTAGAGGGCATTTTCTTATAAGAAATCCTTCTGTGATTAAAGCGGATCATGAATAACACTGTTAGCCACACTGTAGATTTAGAAGTATCTCATGTTATCCAAAGGGACTTTCCATATAAGTCCCTGTATTTATTGATGGTATTTTTAATACTTATTGCCTTTTGGAGTGCAACAAATTCTGATGACTACTACTTTTTGTATTTTTTGTTTCTAACAAAGATACAGACATGTTAGTGAAATTTGAATGAAACTGTGGGAAAGATGGTCTGTTGTTTAAAGCATAGTTCATGTCCCTTCAAAACCAAGCAACTCTGTTGGTCAACATCGCAACGTTTGCATGGATTCCTATTGAAATTACGGAATTCTCTGAAAAACGTGATGACACATTTAGCCATTAAAGTGACATTTCACACAAAATGTAAAATTCTGTCATTATTTATTCACTTTCATGTCATTTCAAACCCATAAGACCTTTGTTCATCTTGAGAACACTATTGAAGATTTCTGATGAAATCCTAGAGCTTTCTGCCCCTGCATAGACAGCAATGCAAGTGACTTCCATACCTTCAGGGCCCAGAAAAGTGGTAAATATATCATTAAAGTAGTCTATGTGACATCAGGGGTTCAACCTTAACGTTATGAGGCTACAAGAATACTTTTTCGTGAACAAAAACGCCCAAGTCAATATAATGTTAAAGGGACCTGTAAACCATACTGGCACCACTGCCTGTGAATGCATGGGAAAGACCAACATGGAAGAGAAGAAATAGTTGAATAAAGTCATTATTTTTATTTTAAGCACTTATTTAATGCAGTATTTGTTTTCAAATGATTGTTTAAAAATTGACAGTAGGACTTTAGATATTCTTTTATTAGAGTTACAGCAAGGCTAAAACATTTGTGGCAAGACGATCCGAGAAGTCAATACAAACATTTGCTAACTGGAATAAGTTTGAATGTCGTATGTCTGCAAACCTAATGGACTTGAAGCACATATAAGAAAATAAAATTAACCGAACCGCTATGCCATTTAGCAGATAGCCGTCTTAATATCCAGACACCGTGTCTCACAGTTGCCCTGTCAGTTACAGCCACACACCAGCTCATCTTGTAAGAGGCACTACAGAGTAGGTGACAGTCTGTCAGTGTGTATCCACTCGGGCTGTCAGCCTCTCACTGAATCTGTTTACGGCTTGTCGTGCCTTACATCCACAGTCTTCCTCACACCACACAGATTTTATGCTACAGATTTTATTTCTCTGAAGTCCCCTGTTAGTATTGCAAAAGTTCATTGAATTGTGCGGATTCTTTCCTACAGCTACAGATTGTTGCGCAAGGGTACATGTGGAGCTAGTTAGCCTAGCAACATTGTGCTAAATCCAAACAAATGCTAACTGAAATGAGCTTAAATGTTAAATGTGTGTCTGTGTAGGATACATGGGTGGCACAGGTAGTTTACAATAAAGTTGAGACATAATGGAAGCATCCAGGTGTATTTTTTTCCATACTGTGAAGTATATCTGAGTGACAGAGATGATTGGTCTGGCATATATCATGACAGAAAAGTCTGTTGTTTCACTGAAAGATCCAGGTATGACTTTTTAAATAAAAACTGTAATTAAATAAATAAATTAATAAAAAAAGGAATCATACATGGATAAGTTTTTCACAATAAGATCTGTGCAAGCAAGTCTGTCTATTATCTCAAAGACCAGGTAATGCAAGTTTTAAGTACAGCAAATGGAAGATATCACTCAGAAGCAAACTGGATATAGTTCAGCACAGTTTAAGATCGGTTATTCAAATTTTTTTGCTTAAGTGTCTCTAGTGACAGCCAAACTCTTCTGTCCACATATAATTCAGACTGTCACGCACAGAGTAGCTTTTAAGTATTTTACGCAGCCTATGCACACAAGAAGATCTAACAGCTGAATTTGCAGAGGTTTGCGAGATTTGTGGTATTTAATATTTATTAGATAAATATTGATATGAGAGCTCGTGAGCATCTGCAATCAGATGTTGTCAAAACTGTCAAAATAAAAGTCCCACTAGCAACACTTAAAAAAAATAAAAAATAAACAAATTTACTAATATATTGATAATGTTGGAACTGTTGGACATTTATGCTATTTTTATAACATTATTGGTATTACTGGCAATTATCAGTATTGACTTTCAGAATATTTTGGTCGACCGCTGGTCATATATTTATTTTATTCAATAACTGATGTTAGGATTGACTGGAATTTCTGCTTGTTTTCCAAAAAAAACCTATTCCTATTAATCCTCCGCATTCCTATAAAACTTTTTTTTTTTACAAGTGTATTTTGAGTGAATGGACCAGCCATCGGAGATTCATTTGACCCATTTCCTCTTAGTGAGGTGTCTGAGCTGTTTCACCCACACAGAATCAAACCCACGAGTTTTCCGATCGTCCAGAATGACTTTTGTGTTAATCTCTGATGGCACATTCATCATCTACACACACATGCTCATAGAGAAAAGAACCCACACTCATTCATACTCCTACACATGTACCTTTTCATGTGTCATGCTTCGTGACACACACTCAGCTCAAACCTTCTATGTCTGCAACACTTTCTAATGCCTCCATTTCTAATGCCTTAAATTTTAGATGCTAATTATTTGCCTAAGAGCTCTCAACTTGCTATTAAAAGCTGATTCAAAGTTCCCGGCCTAGACTAGACTGGAATAGACTTGTTTATGTGTTGAGCAACAGAATTCAGCTGATGTCTGATCACAGCTGTATTTTGCTTGTTCAAGCAGAATGTGAAATCTGAACATACCTATAATACTAGGTTTTTAGAGATGCACCAGTATTTATATTTTGGCTGATACTGAAACCATTTATTTTTATTCATGTTTTAGACAATATAAAAAAAAAATCTGTAGAATGTTGTCAAAAAATGTAGAGAAACATTATTCTATACAGTATTAAAATGGATATTTCCATCTATGAATTTTAGTTTTTGAAAGGTGAAATTTGAGCACACACAATTAACAATATTGGGTCTGTACCAATAAAACAATTACAGTGAAAATATTTTTAAATTCAGTTACATGAAAATATCTGAATTGGCCAAATGAATGTTATATGTATTACATTTTTTGACAGCATTAAAATATGAAATGTTCATAGTTACGTGTAATGTTGAATGTCTATAATCAATGTTTAAATATTAGGGGAAAAGAACTAGGGACATCAGTAGTATTGGTATCAGTAATACTCAAGTTTAGTCAGATGTCCTCAAATGAATATTAAAAATATAATGTCTTTTTTCTAAATTAATTCTATTTTTACAGCTACATTATTAATCTAGCTACAAATATATAAATCGTCAGTTTGTTGTGTTTGTTGATACAGACACGCACACAGACATAATTTTATAAACGACATAGTCATGTGATGCAGTAAAATTTCAGACATGCCCATTAACAACAAAAGACAATACTTTTTATTTTGATAAGAAGTCTGTGCAGAACATTTTAGACGATTGTTTCTGTCCAATCCACTCGTTTAATCGCATTTTACCACAGCTGTTGTCGTTTTTTTGGCCAGCAATGGAATCAAGTATGTTCTATTCTATCCGTCTATTCCATTTTCTAATTTGAGGCTTTTTACATAGATTCTGGCACCCAACATAACAGATAAGTTCATTTCGGTACTACCTCTGAGTCCGACAACATTGAAAGCTATGAGTAAAATGTCCCGCGTAGTCATCTCGGAATTACTGTAGTTACGACATGTAAAATCAACCTTTAAAATCAACGACTAAAATAAAACTTTTAATTGATTGACAGCATTAGCACACAATTTTGGTGATATCAGCGACACCAACCAATTTGTACGTATTTTACGAGTTGCCAAGTTTGTGGTTAATTCCTTCTAATTCGTACAACCTGATTTGTAGAATGTGTCTAAAACCCCAGGCAGGTTTAGGGGCGGGGTTAGGTGTAGGTCATTCGTACAAATTCATAATACGTACGATTTACCGAAATCATATCAATTTGTATGAGTGAAGTTGCAAGAATTCATACAAATTAGCCACCTTAGCATATGTACGAATTGCTGTGAGATCGGGCTGAATTTCGATCACTTCGATCACTGCTCAGTTTTATCCCAAGCTGATCAGCTTGGCTTAAAGTTTGTTTTTCAAAAGTGAACTGACATTCTTAAGACAACACCTTTCACGACTCATTAAGCGCTTAATCACCGAGTGAAATGTGCAGCTGTGTTGTGTTTTATGGAGGGACATCATTTTAAGCGGCATATTGGCTTAGTGTGCTGTTAGAGGCTACGACTCTGAACCAGAGGAAGAGGCGACGGGTTTTGTCGCCTTCCTCGTGGGAGACGTGAAAGGCATGCTGGGAAGGTAATGCACTTTTAATGGCCTGGTGCAGAGCCCTGGAGCTGTGACGGCCCATGTAGCTGCGGCTCTGATTGATTACACGTCTCCCATGGGCCGGGAGAGTGACGCAGCAGCTGCAATTCATCGTGCCGTCAGGGCCGCTGGTAGAACCAGTCGTGATTCAGCAGAACACCGTCTGCACTGGTGTCCACGCAGCGCTGCTTGTAGGGGAGCTGTTATTGTCTAGCCTGGTGATGATTCGTTTTTACATACAGTATATTAATTTTTAGTCTCAGGACATGGATAGGAATATGGCACTTTTATTGAATCATGTCAGCAAAGGCACTGAATACTGATGATGCAGAACATTATTACGTGTTCATATGTAGTTTTACTCATTGGTTTTCATACCTAATGCTCATGAAACTTAAAGTCCTTATGAGATGGACACGTGATCAGACGTGGATTATGTTATTATGAGGTCACAAGATTATTGTAAGATGTGACTATAAACACATTACCATGCAAAAGTAACATTTTATAATAATATAGTAATACTTTTATTTAGCAAGAATGCATTCAGTTGATCAAAAGGGAGAGTAAAGGCATTTATAATGTTGCAAAAAAAGTGAATTTTTTTTTGAATGGTCTTTTTTATTAAAAACCCTGAAAAAAATATTAAGCTGCACAACCTTATTGAATATCAGTAATAATGCGAAACGTTTCTTGTGCAGCAAATCACAGTAGAATGATTTTTCAAAAGGTCACTGAGACTAGAAAAATGACACATGAATATATTACATTTTAAAAGAAATCCTACAAGAAAAAAAAAGATTTAAATTGTAAAATGTTTGGTTTTGGTTTTATGGCATTTCTGATCAAATAAATGCAGATTAAAGATTATATTTAGCAAATTAAAAAATAAATATTTTGATACAATTAAAAAAGGTTTTCATAATTGAAATTGTAATGTTTTTGAGGCCTCAATTCACTTGTAGCATGAAAATAATTTTTTTAAAAAATATACGTTTATTTAGACAAACTCTACAATACATAATTCAGTCCATGAAAATTATTTTCACCTTAACATATGTACCAGAGTGAATCAGTAATAATATCAGTGCATCCCTAGTTTGGAAGACATTTATGTATCAAAGAGTATATGAAAAGTTTAAGGAAAAAAATATATAGTACGCTTTTTAAAGAACATGAAAAAATAGTTCCAACGTATTTTGCCACCTGGTTATTAGAAATATATTTTCTTGCATTAGGGAGGTAATTTAGTCATTTTTCATGACCTTTTCCCATGGCGTGAGAGCTAGGATGTGACACATGATGACAGCATGAAATGCCAAACATCTGTTTGAATATGTTCTGAGAGGTCACTGCTTGGTTATCAGAGATACTGGAGCTTGTGTGACATTCCGCAAGCTTGATTGCTGCCGTGATGGGCCTCTCAAACACACATGGAAACAGGAAACACGTGTGCAGCAGCTCTGAGTCTCAACTTACCTTATCAGTGCTGCATGCCAATCTCCATCAGAGAACCAATCCTCATATACAAACCAAAGGACTAATTCGCCCTCATCAGGCATCTTGGGATGCTTTAAACCTCATCCTGAAGATATTTTACTTTTAACATAATGATTTCAAGAGGATTTTGCTCTGTTCTAGAAGAACGCTAGAAGAACGAGCTTTTACTGTACATGCAGTAGCCTACTTGTGTCAGCTAGCCTGTGTTACTGGAATATTTGGCCTTTATTCGCCCAGTTTGAATTATAATCATGATTTCAGTTTAGTATTATTGATTATGTATGTAGTTATTCTCAGTGTTTGCAAACAGCATGAGCTTACGTGAAATGTAAATCTGTGAATCGCTCCTGTGTCTTTTTTCAAAGTAGCAGCACATGTTGAACAATCTCAGACACACAGAACCTTGTTAACTCTGCAGATGCCCAGAGGAAATGATGTCATGTAATACATGGTGAATGTGAGAGTGGTTCAGGTTTAATTGGATTAATGAGTCCTTGTAAATGAATTAGCGAGTGAGTGCAGTCAATATTCCCAGTCAATCAACTTGACTGTAGTGAACAAGATACCATGAGAGAGTCGTTCTGACCTCACAGAGAACAAGCACATACTGTAATTGAGTTTGCAGATGCTCTCATGTCTTCATGTACTGTGTTATACAGTTTAATTAACATGAAATCAAACTTGACCCTCTTTATTTTCTCAATTATGCCATTATGCTTAGTTCACTAGTGCGTGTTATCAATAAGGGAAACCAAAAAAATTCTTGGAAGTATAATAACTTTTCCACCATAGAAACCAGTTTTGTATTGATGTGTAGGCAAATAGATATAATATTAAATTCCAATTTCAAAGTGTAATTTTCCAGATCCAGTTACATACACAATGATCAGGTTGATTTATCTAGTTTCTTGCTGGATAATAAGTGAAATGTGTAATGAATGCTGTATCGCGTTGTCTTAATTCGACTTAATTTGAAGCAAATTATGTTCATGTTGTCTGTAAACACCTCGTTTATTGCCTGGAAAATGTACATTTACTTTAATGCAGATTCTTAAATCTAAAATTGCTATATATTTTACTTCATGCTTTCCCTAAAAGGTGAACATGTTACGTGTGTTACTACCATTATGCTCTATCGTTTTTGTTTTGGGTAATTTATTACACGTTGAACACATTGCCACACTGAGTTATGAAAAACAAAATATGTTTAGGTTTTCCTTCCAATTTTCTCAGTTAGGTCATTAGTGGACACTGAAATTATTACAGAAAATGTATTCTTCAGTAGTCGGGTCTTTGATTCAATTGAATTGTGTCAACTCAGTATACACTATTGTTTAAAGTGCTTTTATATATTATTAAAGTCTCTTATGCTCATGCTGGTTACATTGACTTATTTTTGTAAAAACAGTAACATTATGATGCTATGTTATATTAAATTATATTAAAGAACAGTTTTTTTAATTTACTTGAATATATTGTACAATGTTTTTTTATTATTATTATTTAAAAAGCACCCGTTACTCCAGTCTTTCGGTGTCACATGATCCTTCAGAAATAATTCTAATATTCCAATGTGGTGCACAAAAACATTTCTTAGTATCAATGTTGCGCTGCTTAAAGAAGCAGTAATAATTTATTTGCTCCGATTCAAAATGTTAGTCTTTCTTCATTCGAAACGAAGTTATGTTTTTTGAGGAAATCATTATAGGAATTACAAATGTTGGCCAGTTCTTTCCAAATTGAAAAAGTGGGTGGTTAGTTCTTCATCATCTGTATACTCCCTCTCATTTTCTCCTCTTACTTTCAGAATTGTCAGACATCATTGTTTTACCTTTTTTTGTAAATTTATTTGAATTTCTTTGCCCATCCATGTTTATCCACGAGCTAGTGCAAGATTAGCATTTGTGATTAAATTATATATTTTATACATACATACATACATACATATATGTGTGTGTGTGTGTGTGTGTGTATTATTCGTAGAAAATGACTGACTAGGATATTGTATAGCCCTTTGAAGCTGCACTGAAACTGCAATTTAGACCTTTAACCCGTTGACCACCATTGAAGTCTTAATAGACTTCATATATAATCATGGAGGTAATTCAACATATATAATATTCAACATATATAACATTCATATATAATTCAACATATAATTATGGAGGTAAATCCTACAATTTATTCCTTAAAATCTGTCACTTTTGTCTTTTGGTTATTTATGCTGCCATTTATTTTATTCACCAAAGCCATTTTTACTGACAAATGATATTTGACGAGTATCAGTTTTAGACACTTTGTTACATTATTTGAATACTGCATTAAAATACATAACATCAACAACAAAATAACATCTTTGCTGCCGACACATGTGGTTTCACAAACCTTTCTTTAAGTTTCAAAATTGTTGAGTTACCCTGAAGCAGATGTGCCAATTTGTCCGCCTCCAGCTTTGGAAGTCTAACTGTGAAATAGAGACAAACATAAAGGTAGAAGCATTCTTATTCCTGTCGGCGGTGGCCTGAGGGGATCCATTGACAGCTTTATTTCACTACACCATCTCAGCTGACCTTGGCTCATCTCAAAGCCCTTGTCCCTCCAGACAGACAATTTAGAGGTGCTGTCTCCAAACTGACCTGGGACGTCAGCAAACCATCATCATTAACGTAACGCAAACATCGGCTTGATAGAGGAGGGGCCTTTTTCTCAGTCTGTTGCCTCAAGGGCTCAAAGCACACATGGCTAATATTTCCACGTCAAGTTTGATTTTCTCTGTATTGTTCTCACAATTGTTCCTGTGACGAGATTTGAATATCATTTTCTGTTAGGGTTGCTATGGTGACAGAAGCAGGGTCTCTGCATGTGCCAGTTGCCATGCAGTGGTTTGTCAGAAAAGAAGTACAAACGCCACTGCTTGCTATCTAAAATTTGCACAGAACTGCATTTCGGCTGTTTTCAGGATTTACTCATTTGGCCCACACGTTCATTTCATGGCCTCTCAATTTGTCTTGCGCTTGTAGTTTTTACTCCGCTGACCTCATCTCTGTTGTTAAAAAAAGGCCTTGCATCTCTTGTGCTCCTGGCGCAGGTGGGCATGACTCACGAATGGACTTCCTACACAAACTTACACACACTGTTTCATTTACTGGAAAAGCGTGTCGTGATTCACAGATATTCTGCCTGGATGACGTTGCAGAAGCTACTGAGTGCACACACTCAGGCACAAAAAGCTGTGTGGGTCTATTGATTGAGACGTCATGATCTGTATTGATTGAAAAGTCAAGAAGCTCAGCGTTTGAATTTTTGGCTGGTTGTGTTGAACAGTAATGAGATAAACATAATGAGAAACAGGTTTATAACCTCTTGTCTATTATATTGTCTGTTATATAGACAGATGATAATTAGCCCCTGGTTGTGAATTCCATTATGAAGTGATGCGGTCTGATAAGAGCAATTTACAAAATAATAATTATACTGAATGTGCACTACTTCGTATCTTGCATACCTTGTAAAAGCATATTTTAATAACAAATATACTTGCAGATAATGTAATATAAGTGAAATAAAATAGCATTTACCGTAAGGATACTTAAAGAGATTAAAATGTCTTGATTGTTTCATACTAAAGTGCACTCCTCACCATAATGTGATGACTAAAATCCATGTAACATAAGGCATTTGTTGCATCCAGTGAGGACGTGATTACTGATTATAACGACTTATTCTGTCTTTGTACGCGTTGCGTTGCATCGTGCAGCATAAACAAAACCATGTTTGCATTTGTGATCAGAGAAACGTTCAACAATAAGTACTACTCTTCACTGCTCAAAACTCATGTTTGAATAGTAAGTAGCATATTCTGTAAATAAAAAAAAAACAATGTACTTATGAGTCAGAAGCACCAGACTGTCCTTGAAATTGCCTCACTTTATAGAAACAGCCTTGTACAGCCAGCATAGGCTCCTCCCACATCCAGGAACCACTGGTACCACTTTTTTGGAAGCTGAAACAAATTAGTTTCATTTTCACAACAACACACAGCGTCATCAGAACATGGCGGCACTACAGTGAGAAAAATAGCTCTACCTCCTTTCTTTGCATACTTGTTTATTATTTCCATTATAAATTAAAAGTATTATCCCAAGATTTTTTGTTTATAGCCACATTATTGCCATCTTTCAACATGCTCAAAAATATTCACTGGATATTGTTTGCCGTAACCTTTTCACCAATGGCGAATGGAAAATATCTTGCATACTCAAAAGTTCTGCGTTTTTTTACTTAGCTGCCATATAAATTTAGATTTAATATTTGCTTAGACTTATTCCTGCAGCCTACAAAATCAGTAAAGACAAGTTAAAAAGCATTGATCTAAAGCTGTTTAGATTTGGTTTGGTTTCTACTTGAAAAACGGCTCGATTTCATCCGGCGCTTTATATGAAAGACAGTCAGCTCTTAATGAAAAGATTATGGAAAGGGATCAATGCTGCTCGGTGTGTCACGGCCATTGTGGTTGTGTTGGCGAGACTTTTAGATTAGCATGAGACTCAGACTTCCCCTCACCCAAGGGGGCTCAAATCTCATTTCACATACTTTATCGACTCAATATGTCTTGTGCGGTGGGATGCGGTTCCATCACAGTACCCCAAGGACAAGATGAGAGAGTGACAATTTTGACACCTTGACAATCACACACAAAAGCACACACACATTCATAGACGCTTATCTCTTGAGAGAAATGTGTCCATGTCCATTTGCATTTAGCAGTGTGACAGTTTCGAGACCGTGAAAGCGCGGCTCATGTCAAATGCCTGAACACGGGGGAATAACGCTGGAATTTTAACGACAGTTTATACACATTTTAGTCATTTCACCACGTGTGCATTAAAAACTAAAGTGTTTGATTTACCTTTTGGTGTTCAAAAATTTTAGTTTGCACGGTTGATAAAACAGACGATCATAATATATAGCTGAGATAATGTTGCCGTTGTTGGGCTCGTTCCCTCACATGTAAAAACCATGACCCTATCTGAATAAAAATACATAAGTTCATTATGTTATTAAAGTTCGTTAAAAGTTCAGGAATGCAAAAGCATGATAATCAGATTATGATTAAATCCAGACTATCCTTTGTCTTGTAGAGAACCATGAGCACTGTGGAGGAGGAGCCGACCACATGATACCATGAAGAGAAGCCTGCAGGTCCTGCCCCACCAGCTGCTGAGTAAGTCTCGCGTTAATAAAGCCTTTTAATACTGATAAGCCATTTATATTGTTTTTTTAAAGCTCTGTTTTGTCATGATGGTTGACAAAAGACCTACTGCCCCATGTAATAATAATAATAATAATAATAATAATAATAATATAATTACAAAACATTTTACGGCTGTAAAAGTTAACATGCTAACCATTGTTATTTTAGCATCATTAATTTACTACTACTAGAATATATATTTTAAATTATGCCAGATTGATAACATCAACAGGAATGAGATAAATGAAATGGAATACAGATAGATACAGACATAGAGAAGAACTCACAATAACAACAAAACATGCTTTTGTAAAATAATGAAAATATACAGGGTGCAAACTTAAGTGCAAAACTCTGTGTATATCTTTGCCTTATAGACATTAAAACTATATCTGAAACGGCTACTTTCAAATGAACCCATTCTGAAATGATTGCATTCTTTTTAGACATATAGAACTAATTTTTAAACAAAATTTTTTACTTAAACAGTATTTAAAAAGTATGCTGTACGTAACAGCAGTTGTAGTTTCTGTGGATCGGTCAGCATGTTTTTTTGATTAAGTTTATTTACCAAGAATATCTTGCTAATTGAACCAGTTTAAAAGCCTTGTTGGGACATCAGCATACCTTCTGCCTATCCCATCTAATCTGCCTTGGTCTTTTATTTTGTCTCTTTCCTCAGAACACTTGCAGAATATTAGTATTGGCGACACACTCTTGATAGCAGTCTGGCTGAGATCCAACATTAAAGTGTGAAATGTATCAGGAACATGAGGTCGGATAGAAAAGGCTTCCTCCGTTGTAAAACAACTTTAAAAAGAGATTTCATCACAGCAAATTCTGTTAGATGTCATGCTCAGAAAAATCCAACACAGGTGTTAACAAAACCTCAGTCTAAAGTTTCAGAGAAATATACTTTTCAGGCTCAGGTATTTTTTAGCCATTTGTTCAAACTGATGTCAAAAGAAAAAAAAAAGTGAAGTTAAAAAAACAGTTTTTTCAGGGCTCTGAAAGCTTTAGGTCATTTTTCTATATTAATGTTCAGAGTGGCTCCCAGCTGAGCCCTGTGTGACATGAGGCTGTAAGGAGACTGTGTGTATCTGTAGGTGGCTTTAAAATAAGTCTATATGTGAAGTGTTTAGTAATCATAAGAATTCATATATAAACTGTTATCATGCATTTGCACAAGCAGGAAAATATGCATTGACAGCATCTAAAACATGTTATTTTATTATGTTTATTTTCATATATATATATATATATATATATATATATATATATACACACACACACACACACACAAATGTTTATAATTCATTTTAATGAATTCCTTTTAAACAGCTTTTCATTAATGTATGGATAATAACTTTTAATGAAATTCTTAGTAATGCATATTTTGACAATATTTGATCATTTTGGGTGTGGCTTATGATTGGTGATTGGTAGAAGACTTCCAGAAGACAGAAGGCTATATAGACTATAGACAGTAAAAGATGAAGACTGGACAAATAGCTAGGAAAATTTTGCTTTGCTGTCAATGGAATAAATGTTCAAATATATTACAATCAAACATTTTAAATTGTAATACTTAGAAATATGTGTATATTCATATTTTTTTAAAATGTTTGTTTTAAAGCCGTTCATATTGTACGTTTCAGCATAAATGGACAAATGTTACATATTTATATGTACGAAAACTAATTAGATTAGGCTGGAGTGCCTGGTAGGTTGATATTATTTAGTATTATTATTTTGTAAAGCTCTTCGGCTACCCCAAAATATCATAATTAAATGCATTTTGCACTCTGTTGACCTTCTGGCATGGCCTGAGGTTAAGTGCTTTGCTCGAGGGCTCAGTGCATGATAGTTCAAAGATCAGCATGTGTGTGGTTTATATATATGCAGTTTTAGTAACAAGCTATTTTAACCCCTTGAACGCATTGCATTTAAGCTGGCGGTTTCCTACCCAAAGCATCTTGCTGTAGAAATGAATAAGGACATTGCTAAACCTGCCAATTAGTAGGGGATGTCCACTTGCTTCTGGCTACAAAATTTGCTAGTTATGTAACGAGAGCAATTCATAGCTAGTTTTGGAATTAAGTATTACTGATAACAAGCGCAATTTTCTTTGTTTCACTGTCGGTTTGCGTCTTTCGTGTCTATCTGTTCATCTGCTCATCTGTAGGGATGGCACCATTCGTTTAAAGTAAACTGAATTTAGCTGAATGTCGGCGCCTTAAATTTTCTTAGGATGGTCGTCAAAGTCTGAATTTAGTTGATGGCTTTCTCACGCAGTTATGGTGTGATTGCTGTTCTCCCTGAAGTGCAGATGGCATTGCGAGGCTATTTGAATAAAAGGGCTTTTGCCAAATAACATCCTAAATTGGAATTCAAAAAGAACGCTTCTTCAAAAGTCCCAAAGGCAGAATGTTTCACTGCAACGGCTATTATTTCATTGTCACAACTATTTTGAGAAGCCGTAGCCCAGTGACATTACTTATGTACTGAGAATTTCCTGTTTAAAGTGTTTACTTCCTGTGCAGCCAAAGTCATTTGTTAGTGCCCCTGTAAACGACAGACTTGATGTATTCGGTAAGCAAATTGATTCCATCCTTGCCAAGTGCATCTCGCTCGTCCACCCTCTTGATTGGATAAACATCCGAAAGTTCAGAGGCATTACGGAGGACCGACGCAACCTAAATCACACAAACAGGAAGCCATTATCAGAGGGTGTTATGGTTCCCGCCTTATCTATGAGCTCACATCTGCACCACCCTGCCCCTCCCTCAACACAGGAAGTGCCCAAAGCAGCCCACAATCCTCTGGGGGTAACGATCCCTAACTTTAAAGACCACGGCTCCCAAAGAGAAACCAGTGGAATTTATTCATTGGTTGGATTCATTGTTTTGGTTTTGTTCACATTAAAAGCTTAAAATAATCCTTTGTGTAACTGTCAAAGAGAGATTGTATTTAGCGTCTCACACTGTCAGCATGTCAAAAGCTATCATTTTTTTCAGATTTTGTAGTTTTAGATCATTTTGCCTCCGTTTAAACCTGGTATTCCAGTTAAATCTGATCAAATCCCAAGTGGTCAGCAGAGACAGATTGCCATTTACAGTACATCTGGTATTTACACGCATCTAAAACGTCTTCTGTCAATATATCAGCTCGGTACAGATTCTAGTATAATATCAAAACCTAACATAAACATAAAAACATCTTTTTATCATTATTTAGTAGGGAAAATGCAGCAAATCAGTTTACGTTTGTTTTGAAACAGGAAGTGACATCAAAGAGATGTCTCCAGCAGATAGTTATGTGTCAGGATCAGTACATCTCTTAAAATATCAGCTCATTTCGCAAGGCACGGTTTGTTCAAATGTTGATTTGGTGCTCAGGAAGCTTTTCAGTGTTGAAAATGTATTTGGAAATGCATTTATTTTTGCAATATAAAGTTCAAAAGAAAATTTTAATTTGAAATCCTTGGTAGCATTATAAATGTCTTTATTGTTTAAAATCTATGTAATGCCTGAATAAATTTTTTTTTTTTTTTTTTTTTGTATTTAAGTTGCTGAATTTTTTTTAACTCTTCCCTCACATGGATGTTAAAACTCGTTGTAATCTTGCCTTAGAAGGTTTCTGCATCTTATGTAATAGCTTGTTAGACTTTTGTCTCAAGGCTAAAGGCGTAGCCCACTGCAGAATACTAATTTTAGCTGGTGTTCCCGACCAATTAATGTGACAGAGATTAAACACCATTTATGGAAGACTGAAGGGTCAAGGGAGGATTTAAAGGTTCATTACCAAAAGAACAGTGTTTACATCTGTCCTTTTGGGAAACCGCCAGACCTGCCATTTATTGAGTATCTCAGCAAAGCACTGTGCTAATCAATGCTTTGGCTAAACACCCAGAATAGCCCTTTTCCCTGCACCTTCCCTTTGCATTTTCTGCTTGACTCAGTGCCTAGTTTATCACCGTGAACCAGCGTTTAGTATGTGGTTCTCGCTACAGGGAACTTGTTCAATTTTCCACTGGGTGCTCTTCATGTAGAGTGGACATGTCTCTGCTCTGCTGCATGTGTGCACCCAGCAAAGCATTAATGCTGATGTCTGCTATTGTGTCCTATTTTCGGATGTTCCTTAGATTGGAATGGGCCTTGCGTGCAGTAGCGAACTAGAACTCATTTAAAACTTCTGCCACACATGCAGATTTCCATCTTCTCTGTACTGTAGAGCGTCATGTAGCTGTGTAAGGCACTACAAAAGATGAGATGGCCTGAAACCAGCAAGTATAGAATGTTTTAGTAGGGTTGACTACTTTCACCAACCTGACAGACGGTTTTTGGTTTTAGATTTTTTTTTATTTTTGCTTTTATTTCAGCAGTATAGTTGGTAGATAGAAAGTGAAGAGAGGACAGGATCGGGAAAGGTCCACAAACCGGGACTCAAATTCAGTGTAATACGAATGCTGTGCGCTATAATGCAAGTCATACACTAGCTTTATGCCTTTTGCACCTATTAAAAACCCGGTGCATTGGGATGAGATCAGCTGTGAAACTATAGCATCGTCTCCAGTTTGTTTGACTTGTGGCAGTTGACACTGTTGCAGCCACATACTGCAGATGCCATCTTGACTCGTAGTCTCCGGAGGTGAGGTTATGTGTAATATTAAATGATGGATGGGAAGATAAGCTGTAAACCCATGCAATCTGTCAAGGCCATTTGAGATCTCAGTATCTGCAGCTCTAATGTGAGAGACTTACAGACAGTTCAAGGATCACAGTGTGCAGGATAGATTTTTTTCATTTGATTTATTAATTGTCTTGGCTATGTAGGACTTCAGGAAAGTCACAGGCCTCTTAAACATTCCAAAGACTTTTAATTTAGAATGTTTATCACACGAATTCCAATTCCACCGTCAAGTTCTCAATGAGCTAATGAATAGAGGTAATGATAAATGATAAATCATAAAGTAATTTAAGAGTGGTAATACATCCTATCTAGCAACTCCTAATCCTGCCCACACATACTTTTAACCTTGCTCAGCTTTAAACAGCTTAAAGACAATTATTTCTAAAATAATATATGTCTATATCAAAAATATACAATATTTTGCTCTGCTGAAAATCTTAGATCCTTGACATGAGTGTATATTTACAGGAATAGTTCACCCAATTCTGTTATTATACTTACCCTCATGTCGTCCCAAACCCATAAGACCTTTGTTCATCTTTTGAACACAAATTACATTTTTTTCAACCCTTTTTCAGTATATATTTGATCAATCAATATTTATATGTATGCATATTTATAAAAGGTTTCAAAATGAAACAACCCAAACAAAAACTGTGATGTACTTCAAAAAAAAACAAAAACTCCACCATCCATCTCTGAATGTTATGTTTTAAATCAGCAGATGGCAGTGCATGTAATTTTGTAATGAAAGTCATTTTTTAGCACTGAAGCAGAGGAAGCAATTATTGCAAGGTTAATCATTCCATGTGCGAGCCCTAGCTTGTCAAACTAATTTATCTGCTGCAGAAAAACAAAGAACTTTTGCGAATGCCTTTTCCAGTTTACATTCTTCGTTTATTCATGTTCTGTCTTTTTTTGTAGTCCTAGTGTCACTCTCCTCATCTTTACACCTCTCCATATTTCTTTACATCAGCATTCACTTCAGTACGTAATGGATGTTTATTGAAATGTTCGAGTCTTTATTACTGTTTTTTCAAATTGCTTTCATTGAAAATACCTCTCCTGTTTTATGTGAAAGAAGGGGGAGGTCAGACCTTTCCATCTACATTAAACCTGGTTAGACTAATTACACCGCTAATTACACCTGTACATTACAGCCAGACACTGGATACACACACACACACACACACACACACACATACTACACATTTTTAAAAACCATTACTCTGTATTATTTAATGTTTATTACCTATGATTTATAGGCTTTTTCCTCATAGGGGGACCAAACACATACAGACACACACACTTTTACTTGGATTTCTAAATGGGGGCATTCTATTTTGACTTTTGTTGCTTTTATATAAAGATAGTTATAGATTGTTATAGAATTCTAGATTACTTATAGATTCACAACTTTTTTTACAATTTGAAAAAAAAATAAAATAAAATTATACCAGTTTACAATTAAGGACATCCCCAAAGGGAGGTTATAATTTATGTCAAAATTTTATTTCAACACTCAAGTGGCTTATGAACAGTCTTTTTCGAAAATGTATATATGGGTTTTTATTTTAAGATTAATTTTGATAGTTTTAGATTTAAAGTCTAGGACAAGAGTAAAACTAAATATTCACACTGTTCAAATGTTATGGGCCTGTACACGTTATAATATAAATTAATGCTGTACTTCTGGATTGTATATCATGAAAGAAGCATCACAGCCATTTTCAACACTGATATCATAAGAAACGTGTCTAAACAAATCAGCACATGGTAATGTTTTCTGTGGGACCGTGTGAAACTAAAGACTGGAGTAATGGCAATAGTTAATGTATGTTAGTTTTAATAAAAACCCACCTCTGAGACATTAGATGTGCCTGTAGTTGAAGTAACACCCACATGCCCCTTATGGTCCAGTGCTCATCTTGCAAAGTATCCATTGTGTGTTTTCACCCAGTGCTGTGATGTATTATGTGCTGTCCTCCTCTGCCTCCCCCTCACTATTACACTGTGAGTCACAGGAGTGTGTGTTTGTGTGCTGGCATAAATGTCACTAGAGAGAGAGTGAGTCATTCATTGATAGATTGGAGGTAACCTTGGTAAGGCAATTGTCTCAAAAGCCAAAAAAAACCAAAAACAAAACAGTAATATGACAATTTTTTTGTCTTTCTTTCTCACTTCCATTCATATACAAGTACACACTCATGGATTAACGTGATACACTCAAGTTGGACATGTTCCTGGATCATCCTTTTTTGGTTTTCTACTTAACAATAGTCCTAATCTAAGACTCAGACAGAACACCCACAGACCACCCACAGTCTGTTCACCGAAAGTCTGATGTATATTGCCAGCAAAACATGCAAAAACTGCCTAAAAAAGGCATGTATATTCCGACTGGATGCCGTTACACCATTTATGGGAGTCTGTGTACTTAAAAAGACTGCCTTAGTAGTAAGCTACCGAATCTTTGGAGGTATGAAGCAGAAATTAATATTTGGAATTACGACAGTCCAATGATCTATAATTATTACTTTTGTATAAATAGCATTTTATGTAATCTTATGAAATGCAGGATAGTATGTTAGTAGCCTATGCGATTCCATTTAGCAGAAATAGACAGAATAACATTCTGGTATGATATATGCTATGCTAGCTGGTCATGATCTGGTTTATAATGGAACTAGTTGCTTAGGACCAGCACATGACTAGCTTAAACCAGCTCAAACAAGCTGACGTGCTTTAAAATGCTGGATATGCTGTTTTATCAAAAATCACATGGCAGAATTAATAGCAAAAAACTAGTACGATAGTATTTTGCCTTTATGTTGTCTTGCGATTTTCCTATGATATAATGGTTTCTCATCCAAATTAATTTAACACAGTAAAAACCATAGGAGACATTAAATTACCAAGTCACTGAAAACTCAAATTACTAAGGGATTTTTTTATTCTGAGACATGAGACATTTCATACTTTTGATATTTTTTTACGATTTGATAAATTATAAAGCATGACTGCGCTAATAGCCCAGCAGTGTGTTTACATTGGAACAGGGGGCTCATGTTCAGATGATTTCAGTGGCTGTGTAACCTTCAGATCCATGGCTTGTTAAACGCTCTGGGAGTCTGTTCAGGATGTGTGTTGAGCAGAGAGCTAAGAGCTTGTGTCTGATCTAAACATGCCGCTTTGTTGTGAAATAAGCAAAGATTCATGTTTTATTTACAGGGCGATGTTTTATTAATGCTGTGTTGGATTGGTAAGGCTGGATGTTAGATGTAATTCCTTTTGAAAAAAAAGGACACTGCAGATACTGTCAGTGCGTATGGACTGCGGTAGTTCAATCAATGGCCATATTGTCATCACAGCCATGTAGATTTTTAGCGAGCTCATGTTTGATATGGTAATGTGGAATTAGCATTAGCATGCACTACACATTTGCTCAAAAAATGTGCTGTCTTGTTGATCAGTCCAAAGGGAAATTGTGAAAGAGAAGTTTGTTTCAATTGTGTAGCCTTTATTTGCTCATATTAGTGCTAAATTTTCATTTAGCTAGTTAGCATTGTCAAGTTCCCCCCTAAATGTTTTCAGCACTTTTTCTTTCAGAGTGGCTTCAGAGTGATTAGTGTTGATCTGATTTAAATTTGTATTACTGGATGAAACCAAAGCTTTGAAGGGTTCCGTACATAATGAAAAATATTTCACCTAATCATTGTCACATTTTCAACAGCTACAATAATGATAATCGCTCAGAACTGACCTTAGATCTCTCCATGTCTTGATACTGTTTGTGATGATGTTCTCTCATCTCTCACTGCCTTTCGCCTTCCAAGAGCTGAATCTTGGTTTCTATGGCAACTAAAATGACATGCAGATGAAACAATGACCTCACTCTCATCATCAGGTGTCTTAGAAGGTAGTTGTATGTTTTTTTGTGTGTGCAGTAGTGTCCAATTTTGAACCATAAGGCAAGGCCAGTCCACGTATGATGCAATTAAGAAGCTGTAACCTTACCAGCATTCATTAAAGCTCATCAAACTCTAATCAAGCTGTCCCAGCTAATATTGTTACTTGACTGATCTCTGAATGATTCTGTAAGAACCTCATTATGGTCTAAATAAAGCTTGATACTGAAACCGAGCATTTTACATTAATGAATTATGTCTGCATTCCTTTCAAGGCCTGTTTTTCTCCCTCAGGTGTTCTGCTGATTCTGTCTGTGCCAGTTGGGCTGGTGTTCTCCACAGAGGAGCTTCAACCCAGCCAAACCCCTCGGGATTTTGTGTCGATGTCAACAAGCAGCAGAACTCTCGCCACCCTCTCAGCGGGACCCTTGAGCTGGCAGGAGGGTTCCAGGACTGGGGATCTGCACATCCAGTCAATGGCCTCCCTAGAAGCCAACAGTAGACCCACGGCTGTACACTCATTCCAGACACCGAAGAACACTGTACCATCTGCCATAATTCAAACATCAACAGTAGGGGTGCATGCTTTTGGTTCCAGGGATCAGGCAATACCTAATGTCCCTCTTCCAGAATCAGATGCACACCAACTGACCTCTAGAAGTATGGTCAATAGAACAAGCTCTGGGTTTTTCACCACTAAAACCCAAGACCAGAACTTTAGCACTAATACAGACAAGCCGAGTACAATCAGTAGAAAGCCGGTGAACCAAGCCACAAATTCTGGCTCTGGTCATTATTTTTTCTCAGGAACTGAAAGTGATGTGGCCCCTGGAGCCGAGGACCTTTCAGGGGTCACAGACAATGGAGAGATGAAAGTGAAGGAACCCATTCAACATCCACCATCACCTTCTTTGTCTTCAAACTTCAAAACCCACAGAGGGCAGGATAAGGAGGCTTTGCACCACACCATTACATTGCGTGACGTGTCTTTGAGGGAGAATCCCACTCTCCCATTGGAAACGGTGGGAAGAGCTTTGGCACAAACTGGCATCCAGTCCCCTCCTTCAGCTCTGCCCTTGCCTTCTAACCATGTTACAACATCCAGTCCCACTTCTTCAGCAGAGAGCGGGAACGTTGTGAAAATCCAAGATGATAGAACCATGAATATAACTTACGTCACAAATTTTACCAACAGCACTGACGCCTCATGGCCTGTGAATGATTCGAACATCTCAGAGGCACCCTCCACAGCTAGCGGGAGCTTCATGAACAGGCAGGTCCCAGCCACCACGCAAGGCCCATGGGGGTCTGGGAACCAGTCGGGTCCAGCTCTGGGTCCTCCTCACGAAAAAAACACCATCTGCCTGGACAAAATGGACATTGTGTGGTTGGTTCTTGCCATTAGCGTGCCTGTCTCCTCATGCTGTGAGTAACCAATATCACACTTCCTCCAGCTTTCGAAACTTGTACTTTCTGTCAGCAGCACTGACAGGAACTTTTCCAAAGATATAAGATAACATAAAATTCCCTTTGTGGCTTAGTGGCTCTTGCTTGACAGCCTTCTGAAATTCATCATACAAAATTCAGATAAATGTGGTCTTAAGGCTAAAATGAAGAAGAGATACATATAGAATATTCATCTTCTTTTCTACAGCTGTGCTGCTTACCGTATGCTGTATGAGGAAAAAGAAGAAGTCTGCAACTCAGGAGAACAACTTGAGCTACTGGAATGATGCCATCACCATGGATTACTTCACCCGCCATGCTGTGGAGCTCCCACGCGAGATACAATCACTGGAGACTGAGGTACTGACTGAGACCTGGAAGACATTTTAGTGTACATTAGATCCAAACAGGCTATCAAAAACGGAAAAATGTAGGACGTAGACTTTGTTCAATGCAGTGGTTGTTAATTGGATGGAGGAGGATCTGAATGCGAGCCTGTAGTCGATTGCAAACTAAATTACTGGAAAAGTACAGCATACTCAACTAGAGAGAAGTCTGGTCTTTACTCCAGAAGATTGTATTGTGATACTTTAATTAAAACCTATTAGGTCAAAATGGTACATATACCCGGTGAACTGTTTACAATAATAATGAAAAAACCATGTGCATTTAGAGAACTTTCATTACATGTCGACTTTAAGTTCAGGACACAAACCACACTCCGTAATGTTTCCTGTGTCTTAATGTATGTGCTCCAACCTGTTGAGCCACGCTGTCTCAAGATGTTTCGAGGCCAGCTCGCAATTTCTTGATCCTTAATTCTCCCTCTTTTCTCCATCGTTTTGCTTTATCTCTATAATGTCCCTTTAAATGTGCAGAGAAGGCCAACACAAGCTGAAAAAAATGTTTGTTAGAGATTTTAAGCATGTTCTTTACCATTCACAGTAATTAACTGTCTCCATGCTTTCAGGAACAGAAAAGGCTTTGCTGTTCGTATGATTTTCTCTGTGAATCGTCAAGTAAATAATATTCTTGTCTGAATGGCACATATATAGATAGCTTTTTCATTGGTGGGTATCATTATGAAATTATTAATAATTATTGCAATCAAGACAATGTGCTTGAAAAAAAATCACTTAATGGTACCATTCATGTTATATATCGCCACCTGGTGCTCAGAGTTAACTCTTTTTCTCACTAGCTTCTTCTAGTTTTTTTTTCTTTTTGTTGTTATTTTGAGATTATTACCATCATCCATTCATTGGCGTTTTCCATTTCAACCTCTGCATGCTTCTTTTTTCCCCACCTTTTTGTTCTCGCTTACTGACCATTTCTGACAGGAATGTGATTATGATTATGATGATGATGATGATGATGATGATGACGATGAAGAGGAAGAATCATGTTTGGGATGCCGGTGACCCACAGGTCTTCAAATTACCCTTTTAGAAAAGAAACAGAGTCGATACAGTTCCCTTCCTTTATGTTTTTGTCAGTTTTTCCTCTTTGTAATTGACTTTATTACCTTATCCTGCTAACACTTTTTTGTCATGTTTCAGTTTTTAGATTTATGGAAAGTCGGATAGATGGATTCATTTTGACGTTTGAATAAGACCAAACACAAAACACATTAGAATCTAGAGCCTTATAATTAGTTGTCTTCCTGCACAGGTGCAATTTACCCTGTTTCTTCCTTCATTTCCTCTCATTCATTTCACGCACGCAGTCTCCATAGTGATAGAGCTCAATCACTACACCATAGAAATGCACATTTGTTCTATAGGAACATAGATAATGTGAATCATACCTGTTCCTTTCACCTTAACTGTTTCACCTTAGCTTTGTAGGATCAGACACCTTAAGTGATTAGCTTTTAGTTAGCATAAAAGCAAGTATACAGTGCTAATGTTCTTATGTTTCTTTGTGTTTCAGGAACAAGAGACGTGTCTGCCCCCTAATGGTGACTACAGTGATAGCGGCGTGGTTCTGGTTAACCCCTTTTGCCAAGAGACTCTCTTTATCAACAGAGACAAGGCATCTGATATCTAAACACACTATATTAGAAGAAGGAAGATTTTCCAGTCTCTTTTGTTTGCTCGCATTTTTAAGAATATATATATATATATATATAGAATATAAATAAATATACTGTATATACATATATGTGGTGAATCTTCAGAGACTGCGGTTTATATATGAAACTGGTTTCAAGGAGCTGAAAGAATATTACAAAACAGAACAAATGCTATTTACTATGAGGGGGAGCCCCTGCATATTTTTCTGATGTGGATTTTCTACAGACGCTTCATTGTGATAAGGGTTTTTATGTCTTTTTTGAATAAAAACAATAAGTGTGGTTGCTCTTATGTTCCAGTGGCTTTGGTGGTGCAGAGTGCTGAGAAACATGACACGTGGTGTAAGGATGCTTGTGTGACGTTACCCAAAACACTTAATATGATTACTTAAAAAAGCCTGCCGCACTTGAATTCTGTATGTAAGGGGATGCAGGGGTAAAGGGCATTGATTCTGGAACGCTTCTGGAATGGGTCCAGTGGGTACTGCAGCAACCCTCGCTTCCCTCGTGGAGGAACTTGAGTTGATTGCCTGTTTGCATTTGATGGAGGATGAATCATGACTTTCCGAGGTGGTTTGTCCCCAGTCACCAGCCAAAAGACAAAAAAACGACAATTATCCCATTCCTTAGATGTTTGAGATGTTTTCGTGTGCGTATATGTCTTGTTGCATGCATCTTTTCTGATTTGAGGTGTATGTGTGTCTTAGATGTCAAACAGGATTTGGTTTCTATCAAGATTTCGTTGTTAAAAGCACCCTAAAATTCCATTTGCGTTGACACAGTTGCACAAGCAAGTAGAAAAAAACGCTTAAATGCCAATGAAATGCCTCATACAAAGCCCTTTGTATGGTAATGTTACTGTGCTCCACATTTCACATCATATATGTTCATGCTGTACGTGTTTGTGTTCAACTTTCATAAGCAGGGCTAAGCATTATACTGTATAACTGTAGTGGAAATGCATTCAGTTTTTTTTTTTTTTATTAAACCTCTATATTTGTTTATTCGCTATGACATGCTCTGATGAAAATGGCACTATTATTGCTTAACAGGTTGGCTAAATCTATATATATTTTGTTAGAAGACATGTTTTTCTTAGTGAAGGGTGAATGAGTGTGCTTGTGGTTCTGTCTGTCTATCTCTGTCCCTTGTGTGAACATTGACGAGAATAAATGAGACCAAAATGAATTTCTCTTTGATTCTCAAGTGCTTACTGCTGTACTGTACAGTTTTTTAGATGAATGTCAATGATATCACTGGATGTAATAGAGTGTAATTGTTAGATATGAATACATACAGAGAACCTGTTTTATTTTGTACTTTCTTTAAACACATGCCACCGAGGTTGGTAACATGTTTTAAAACCATATCATCATCTTTTCTTTACATATCCCTTTTTTTTCTGTATGCTTAGCAGATTTTATATAAATATTGTTTTAAATGAATTTGTAGATCGATGTTTTCCTTTACTTCTGTTTTTCATCGTCTCCGTCCATTTATTTTGTGCCGGCATGGGTTTTAGATATGTAAGGAGAGGGAGTTAATTGCTCAGCTGACAGAAAAAAATCGTTCTTGCATATTATGAATCATGTCTTATATTTTGTAGCACATAAACTGTACTTTTACTGCTGAGCAATACAAATAAAAAAAGCTTTGAAGGCTTCTTCGGGTTTGTAGTTGATTTTTGTCGATATTTAAAGCAAAGCCTGTTAAAAAAAAAAAAAAAAAAAAACAGAGACAAAGTGGAGCACAAATGCCAATGTTTCCCCTGATTTAAATGGGTCAAAGGTTTCTGGAATCGTCCTGTTTGCTGTGTATGCTGAATGAAGCTTTTCTATTCACAAGCTGTTCGTCATTCACAGTCTCTCAAAAGGCAACAGATGTTTGTTGTCTTTTTATAAACCCTCTCAATCGCATTGCTGCATGCTAGAATACAGTTAGGTGTGATAGTCTTTGTTTTGCATATTCTGTCTTGAGTTATTTGAGAAATGTACCTAAAATTAAAACAATATTATGCTTATATATCAAGTTTATAAACATCATGCTGTGTGTGCGCCACCTAAAAATGAATGAAATTAATGAAAGTACCAATTTAAAAAATATATATAATATTTTTTTAAAATGTTAAAAATATATTTTTATATATTTATATAATAATATAATATATAAAAATAATAATTATATAAAAATATTTTTATATAATTATATATTTATATAATATATATTTTAAAAAATATAACTCTACACATCAAAACAATGCTATTTCATCTTAGTAACATCCTTTCAATCCCTCCTTCTTATAAAGTGCCCGAAACAATGGCAGATTTGTATATTTTATATTTATATAAAATATTACAACCAAAAAAGTTAAGCTAAAAAAAGCTTAAAAGCTAGCTAAGTACTTCATATCATGTTTTTATTTATAATTCTAGATTTTTTTTATTTACCGTTTGTTTCTATATTCAAAATGTCAAGATTATTTTTACATTTATTAACATTAACATTTCTGCACATTGCACATTCTGCACAGCGTATCTAAATTTATTAGTAGAAATAAGTTTTATTTCTTCACTACACTACTCCACAAGTGTTGTATAACTACAACTAACAATGAATTGTATAACAAAATTGCACAATCTGCCAAAATCACTCTGCGGAATCCTCACCCTGCGATGGTATTGGTCGAAAACTAACATTGTCGCTCAGCGATTGATAGGAGAACCGTCAATCACAAAGCTGCTTTTCCATCCGGGTCAGATCGGAAGCAACACTATCCGGTGCATTGGGCGAGTGTGTGTGTCACACTTTCAGCTGGTGAGTCTGTCATGCTGCTCTCAGCACACCTCTAACCTGCGGATACACATGAAACATACGGATTACCTGTCCGACACGCACGCAAGGGCTCGTTTGCAGTCGCTTCAGACATTGATCTGATCATTTCTAAGCTTGTTTAGTGTTTAGTGGAGGAAATTTGGGGATAAGATGGCGGATGTGGCTCCGGCCGGCGTGGAGAAGAGTCTGGATGACTTCGCTAAGCGCGACAAGAAGAAAAAGAAGGAGAAGGGCAAGGGAAAAGAGCAGGCGACCGGTGGAGCCGCAATGGCGGTGAAAAAGACGAAAAAGGAGAAGGAGAAGTCGACGAAGAGTGAAAATCAGGACGCGCAGATGGAAAAGGTAACGCACAGTCAAACAACACACATGGGCTGTGTCGCAAAACCTAGCGAGCTGCCTATGTAGACAGCGTTTGGAGGTACAAAGGGCGCGTGGACGTTCTAAAAGCGCAGTGTGGTCTAAGCAGGCAGTTTACTCGGTTTTGTGACACGAGCAGATAGCAACACTAACAGGTTACGTTTTTTTTTTATCTTTATGAAGTAAGTTAACGCGATATTGTATTGTAGCTGACAGCTGCTACGTTTCTTAAATAGTTAAATTTAGTCAAATTGTCATCTTTTTGTTACTCAAGCTGCCTGACTTTCTTTCCTCTAGAAAATAAGAGTTTTGGCCGAACGTTATATATTGACAGCCTATCACTGTTTACTTCAATTGCATTTCCCCCCCATGCAGTTAAAGTGAGCGGTGACTTTTAGCATTCTACCTAACGTTTCATAGCAATGGAGCAACATAAAGGTTTGTAAACTATATGACAGAAGTGTAACTTTTCTTATGTGTGTGTGTGTGAACCATGCCTTTTAATGTTACCCTTAAATAGAAGTAGCGTTTGGTCGTGACGTATTTAGTGATGTGACATCATACTGACATTAGTTGCTCAGGGCATCAATCTTCCAGCAGGGGTTTTATAACTGCTGTAGCTGTAACTGTGTCCTTCACCTCTGCCATATGCTTTTTTTTCTTTTTCTTGTGAGACAGGACAGAGTAGCGGTGTGCTAATGAACGGAGGTTGTATATGATGATTGCACTTTTACAATGACATTAGGTCAATTTAATTAAATCCTGTTTATTGCATCAGTCCGCCTAATTATGCTGTTCTCTAAAAGCGCGCATTGTGTATGTTTTATGAAAATAAACCCCAAAAAAACATAAATTGTCACAAAAGTGCTTAGACTAATCTGAAAAACTACAATATTGCTCATGACGTTTTCAGATTAGTCTAATCTGAGTCAAAAAATAAAACTGATTATCTTTTGGCATACTGCTAGTTGGTCTTAACATAGTGTTTATGCAAGACTTTATCCCCAGACTTCTCTGAAGATGTGTGCAGGACTTCTCCAGTCATTGAGTCCTCAGTCCTCATGTTCATCTCATCTGCCTCTCAAATGAACGGCAACTGACAGACAGAACTAAGTCCCTGCCCTACATTTTTCTTTTGATAATTTGTCGTTGGAGTGTATATAGATCTGCGCTGGATATTAGGACTGCACAATTAATCCCAATCAATCCCAAATCACAATATGGCCTGGATAGCAATTATTGAGTCACAAATGCTGTTGCTTAATTCACTGCTGTTGTAGTTATTTTACACACAAGCAGCGCGAAGTGGGGACTGTTAAATGAGATCATTTGAGACCAATTCAGATTTATGAAGTGAAAAACTAAATGTAGTAAATGTTAAAATAGCAGTTTTGATTAAAATTAAGATGATTTTAAGAACTAAATTGTGGCTGCAACATTGTTAAAAAGTAATAAATAGCAATATATTCCATGTAGCTTAATGCACACTCTTATATATTCTTAATTTGTTACTTAACATTTTGTTAAAAATTAAAATTCTCTAGGACTACATTTGCATACTGATTAAACTTGTACAAAAAAATACGAAACCGCATAAGCAAGTTAGATTTCTACAGTAATATAATGGTAAAATGTATTCCTATCTAGAAAATGAATTCTTTGAAAATATTAGATGGAGGTGAACATACAGTTCTTTCAATTTTATTGCAACGATTCATCTAAACAAAAGGGAAAAGACATGAGACATGTATTAAGTGTTCATTTTAGATGTGAAACTAACTGTGCTGTTTCTGAAAGTTTGTTTGGAGAACTGTGTGAAGAGAAAAAAATAAATATTAGAGAAATTATATAAATATTATATATAAATTATATATATATATATATATATATATATATATATGACATTTACTTGGTTTTTCTACGGTCTGAAATTCTCTAAAATGTCTTCACTGAACTCTATGTAAGTGTTTCACCTCTCTTTTCTTAAACCGTTGCTCCAGGAGGACGAGGAATGGAAGGATTTTGAGCAGAAGGAGGTGGACTACACGGACTCCGACTCCAGGCCCTGCAGATGAGGTGTGAAGCACAAACAGTTGGCGTCTCTTTTTAACATGTGGATCACCTAGTTAGCTGGATTTGTGTTGTTGGCGATTTGACACGATGCAGGATCGTTAGGTATTTCAAGCCTGCCTCGAACCGCTTGTCGTAGTAACAGGTCCACGCATTTCAAACCTGCTCGGGAACAGGCTTCTTTCACGTAAACAGGATTAGATTGTATCCTTTTAAGTGCAGCTTGTTAATTAAAATGTTGCGTAATCTATAATAGACACCGCTTTACTCATTGAGAGACTTATTTGAGGGAATTATGTAATTTTATTGCAGCCATACTCGCATTACCCACAGTTGTGCATTTAATTTGAGCTTTTATGCATCGTAGACTCACTTCCTAGATCTTAAAATGCTTGTGTGATGCACAATTCTTTTGAAGAGTAAATCATAAGATCTTAAGACGGATCAGGTGGATTTATCAACTTTAATGTTGCCATGCATAATTCTGCTTTAAAAAAATGAATAGCAAACTACAATAATTTTGACATTTGAAAGATGCAATCCCTGTATCAATTCTAGAAATGGTAAAAATAAAAAGGGTTACAAATTTATCTATATATTAGTGTGCTTCTCAAAACGCACTTAAGTTATTTTGATTCATGCATGTCTCTATTGAAGCACGCATTTTTATGTCTGATAGTGATGAGAAGGAGGAGGAAGAGTATGAAAAGGAGGAAGTGGGCGAGGATGGTGAGATCATCCTGGTCACTGGTGATAAAATCTCTGACCCTGGAATAAATCAGGCGCCCCCTTCAGCTGCCCGGGTGAGTCGGCAGTGTCAGTATAAATAGCCAACTAATGAAATTATTAGTTGAGATTAGCTCTTAAATGCAAATCTGTCTCATTTACTGTTTAGTAGAGGAAGTTGAGGTTCCTGAGCCCAAAGCACCTGGCGTGTATCGTCCCTCAGGGGCCCGGTTAACCTCTACCAAGAGAGGCCCAACTCAAGGACCTCCAGAAATCTTCAACGACACCCAGTTCCTCTCTCCTGGCCACCGCCAGACATGTGGAGACACGCAAGTAAGTGACTGAGCTCTTCTAAAAGGGCTGCGACTCTAATTTCTTAATCAGATGTACCTTCAGCTTCCTTCCTCGCTTTTTCCTCATACACGGAGTATGTTAGGAATGCCATACTGATGTGCTGTGAATATAACAATAGCCTACGTTTTTGATCGTTGTGTTTCTTACAGGATCCTGCTCATTTAAAATAGGATACAGATGAAACAGCACATAAGATTATATTTGTTTCATCTGAAAATATATAGTAGCCTATGTAGGAGAAACAAAATCCCTCTCAAGTCATCATAACCTTCACGCTCTTTCTGATTTGAGTGGTCCTTCTCTGTCTATTCTATGTGAGTTCAACGATAAACATTTAGTTATTATGGTTCATTGACATAAATTGTCCTTTATGATGGAGCGGTGGTGGATTGCTCTCGGAGAGAGGTAAAGCCACGATGCTTCGACTTTAAAATATCCAATAACCAAAAAGACGGAATAAATGATTCAATTGGGATCTGAAATATTTTGTAATGCTATAATAATTCCTGCTTATTTATTTTCACAGTACATACCTGATTCAAATGGCAAAAAAAAAAAAATATATATATATATATATATATATATATATATATATATATATATATATATATATATATATATATATTATATATATATATAATATATATATATTATATATATATACTAATTTTAAATTAAATTGTGCTTTCTTTGTATAGTTATAGTATATTTAAGTGTTAAGTGAATATTATTCAGGGTTTTTTGGCCATTGGTCCAGTGTTTAATTTAGTTTGGTTTTGGACAAGAATTAGTTTTGCTGCATCCCTAGTGAAAATGAACTCATGTAAGTTGAGTGTAATGTGAACGAGAGAATTGACAAGATGATAATGCATTATAAAAATGTAAACGGTGAAATACAATAAATACATTTTCTTGAAAGGTTTAAAGAAATGTGAAGTTTAACATTTTTATAAAACTTTTTCAAATTAGTTTTTACTTGTGCAGGTCTAAAGTCTTACCGTACAGATACCCTGGTCTTGCAAAAACCACCAGTTAATGTTTTTAGGTCTATAATTGTCCATATCTCTGCTGGCGAGGAGGGTTCATTCCTGACCTCTTGCAGTGTTAGTTGAAGACCCCTGGTTTAAAATAATTAAAAATGACTATACAGTTGCTTCTGTTCCATTCTGCATGTAACCAATCTTGCATACTGGTGGATTTTCTTGTTGCAGAGACAGAGAGATGGAGAAGACCTTCGAGGTGGTGAAGCACAAGAGCCGGGTCAGAGAAGGGGAAGGCCCGGGCTCCATGCAGCATCTACAGTTAGATAATCAGTATGCCATCCTGGGGGACAAATAAACGCTATCTCCCCTCCCCCCAAGCCTACCGCCAATGGTACAGTAAGACTCAGTAGGGGAAAACATCCTGCAGCTGTCTGATGCAGTCCGGACTGAGCTGGAGACGTCTGTGTCCATTTTCACACACACACACACACACACACTAGCACACAGTGATACACAAACATCCCATTAGACCCTGTCAAGCAACACCCAGAGATGAACATATTTTGACACGTTTAGCCATCAAAGTCTTCATACATACACACACACACACACGGACACAGCTGATAAAGGCTCTTCCTTATCAACTGCATTCAAACGGGCTGCAGGAACGGGAACTGACTGAAATTTCAAATTCTGCTTTATACAACACCGCTCACCAAGATGAATGACACTGCATCAAACGAACAAGGCACCAAATGTTTATTATATGGATTTCCTCATGGGGTTGGTTACGCAGAGCCACTGGACATCGCCAACCCTGAGAAAATGAGAAAAGCCACTTTGAGGATGGAGTTCAAGACATTGGGTGAGAATTAAATAAACAACAATAACAACAAAAAAAAAAACTTCTGAGGGTTTTTTTTTTTTTTTTTTCTTTTCATCAGTATAGCTCCCAAACCATTGAATTTTTTTTTTTCTTACATCGTGATGACAGAAAGCTGGGAGTTTTTGGTTTGGGCACCAGAGAGTGGAGACTACCTCAGTTACATATCTGTGGTTACAATGTCGACCAGGTCCTGGCTCTGATTGGCTGCAGGAATTAACACCAGTCCGGCCAAAGAGGAGCGGCTCAACGTTTTAACTGTAAACTTGAAAATTCTATTTTTCCTCCCCATTTTGCAAGATCTGTCGACGGAGGCATTAAGTCTACAAATTTACTTTTTAAAGTGGCCTTACTGTGGGGGAAAAATATGAAAGCAAAGGAGAGAAAAAATATATATATATATATTTAGAGAATGTGTTAAAATAGCATTCTGGAAGGCACTTCCTGGTCGCTTTGCAGGTAAAGCCTGTTCGATTTGATTCTTACCACTCTGAGGAGTAAAAACCACCTCCGTATCCTCTGTGAGAATGTAGTTCTGTGCTAGTTTGTCAACATATTGCAAATAATGGATTTTCTCTAACAATGTCCCTTTAACCCTTTCATCCCTGTTCCTCTCATTTTATTTGATTCCATGACGATTGACAAACCATTATTAAAGCTTAACCTTTCTAATCTCATATCATGTTTGTGGCTTGATGTGTATTTTTATAGCCGTGGCCTATAGAAGGTGCTGCAGCCATCGCTGTGAATGCTTGGCAACGTCAGATGAGTTCCAGCTTATGTAGATGAGATTTTAGTTTAGCAGCGTTACACTTTACACATTTAGTTAATAATGTTTCTACTTTAAAACTCCTCAGGCTCCTGTTTGTTAATCGAGCAGTTGAGGGTTGTGTGCTTTTGTGGAAATGCCTTTAGCTGAAATTTTTGCTGTATGATTGTAGTACGTAGTACAGTAAAGTTTAGCCTTGCAAAACAGATACGCCTGAATGACACTCAAACATTTTCCAGATGGCGCTGTTTGTTCATATAAAACTTTCCAAAACTATAACAATGAGTAATCAATCTTTTAATGAAAAATAAGATTTGAGGTAAAAAAAAAAAAAAAAAAGTGATGTTGCACTAAATGCTTTGTTTGAAAAATTGCGGCAAACGATTTCAACAGATTATGAGTGCTTTATTGGCGCTTTTATTTAAAATAAAATATTGCAATCACATTGCATTAATGCAATTAATAAATACTGCTAGCAAATGGAAGATTATTTTATGATGATTTCATTTGTAACCGTTCTTGGTGCGAGTGGTAATTGTATAACTGTTATTCCCCTCGTAGGAACGATCATTTCTTCATCTCAAGTATGCCACTGCCTGGTCCTCTCCGCTTTGCACTGCAGATGTTACAATACTGTATTCCAGGGACCTATCAAAGGACATAGAATGCAAAATGTTAAACATTTCTCCTTTTTAAGATAAAGGGTCAAAGTTTGAATGCAGCAGGCTGGTTCAAATGTGAAGCGCGTGTCATTTCTGCATCTCTAGCATTAATGAACGACGTTGGTTGAGCAACTAGAATGCTAGAAAAATGTTACCTTTGAAGTCACCTTTGAAATGCAAAATGCAAATGTCATCTTGTTGCAAATTTAGGTGGATTACAAAAAGTACTTCACCTACAAAAAGCAGTTACATATACAAAGATTAAAGAATACTTATATTTCCAGGGGACGGTAGACACTCTTTGTGAAACATGTGTCTGCAGTGAAACACCACCACACCGAATGCCTGAGCCGTGTCTTAGAGTGTGAATTAAATGAGAAAAAAAAAAAGAATTAAAATAGTCATTGGGTGACAGCTCTTATTTTCCTGATTATTGTGTATAAACCATACACTTTTATTTAAAAATTTCACACACACACACACACACACACACACATATATATATATATATATATATATATATATATATATATATATATATATATATATGGGCAGAAATGTAAAAATAACATTAAAGATATATTGTCAAGCTTATTTGCAACTGATTTATATATATATATATATATATATATATATATATATATATACACATACACACACACACACACACACGGGTTGGACAATGAAACTGAAACACTGGTCAATTTAGTGTTGAGGTTTCATGGCTAAATTATTTAATACTCATTTTCAAGAAATAGGTTTATAACTTTTTTTAGTCTTAAGTCGCTGGGGTATATTTGTAGCCAAATAGCCAAAAACACATTGTATGTTTTTTTTTTTTTCAAAAATCATTACAACGTTAAGTAAAGATCATTTCGTGAAGATTGCACCTCAGATTCCAGATTTTCAGATGGTTGTATCCCTGCCAGATATTGCCATCAATGGGCAGCTTATTTATTTCAGACGATAATTAAATCTCGTAACACTTTATTTAAAAAGACTCACTTTGTGATCCAGGTTCATATATATTTTAATGCGGGTGTGTGATCAATGTATACAAACTGGCGTTAAAAGTAATCGCTCTGTACCTGATGGGAGAATAGGAGGTGGCAGGATCTACAGATGTTTTCTTCTATTAGAAATAAAAACAAGAATCTTTGTAGCATAAGTGAACAAAACGACTGCCGACTTGCCCTAATATTTATTGAGTAATCTTGTCTTGATGACAGGAAGACGAAACATCTGTTTACCATCCACCTCACTCCTCTCTTCTGTGTCCTGTGCATCCTCTGTAGAAGAGACAAGGAATCTGCCACCAGGATCTTCTTTGCAGCCCCTCTCAGTAAGATCTACAGGACAAACATCAAAATGTTCTGTACGCTTTCAAACACAAACGATCGAGATCAAACGTATCTGTACAAGCATCTAGTTATATTAGTACTCTGGTCTGAACAGAATGGCGGTTTAACCGCTGCAAAGGCCCGCACCTGTAGATTGTAGTCCTGCAGGATCTTAACATGCTTTAGTCTCTAAGGTTAGGAATCTCCATCCCTTCTTTAATGCGGTGAATGAGCAGGATGGGGTCCACATGGGTTCCAATGTTATTCAAGAGGCCTGTGATAAATGCTACAGTGAAGAAAACGAAAAAGAAGCATTATTAATATTAAGTTACACTTTTTTTTTAAAAGCAGAAAGAGCTTAAGCTGTAAAGTCAGGCGCCATACGTGGTTTGTCTATAGAGTAAGAGATGAGATCGTCCCAGAGTTCTCTGTCATCCTGCTCTTTAGCAAACTCAATGGCCTTGTCCACATCCGCCAGCTCCTCCATGATCATTTGCAAGGCGCGCCTGCAGTTTCCAGCACGACCTGACGGGGAAAAAAAAAAAAAAAAAGAAAATTAGAAGCACCAGAGGCTATAGCCGTTAAAAAATTTACACACAGTGACATCTCCTCTGTTGCACTGGATCAATTACTGCGTGAAAGAACTATAACATGCATTCAATTTGATGACAGAAATACACAGATCAATGATTCAGAACTCACTGAGCAGGAAGACTGTCTCTTCTACAAAGTGCCTCTGCTGACAGATTTCCAGAGCCTAAAAGACATAAAGCAACTGTTTAAAAACTGTAAAGAATGCAAATGCTCGTGCTAATTCATGTCAATAAACTGAAATACAATGCTCTCAATAAATACAATCATTTAATTCAATGATAAAAAAATGATGTTACTGTGTGGATTCATCTATCTATCTATCTATCTATCTATCTATCTATCTATCTATCTATCTTAACAATGAACATGTTAACTGAGGCCTGTGGAGTCTGTTGGTTCTAGGGTTGTCTGCCATTTCATTACACGGTCTGATTTTGGGGTGAATTTGTTGGGATGTCCACTCCCGGAGGATTGGTGTGTGTTTGGATGTCTTCCACTTGTAAATAAACTTCCTCACTGTGGAAGGTTGGACTTCAAATTGTTTGAAATGGCCATGTCACTCTTTTCGAGATTGATGGCAGCAACAACCGCTTCTCTAAGATTATTACTGATTTCTTTCCTCACTAGCACAATGCTCAAAGCTCCATGGTATTTAATAGGGTGTCCTAATTTTTTTCACACGAGTGTGTGTGTGTGTGTGTATATATATATATGTATATATGTGTGTGTGTGTGTGTGTGTGTGTGTGTGTGTATATGTATATATATATATATATATATATATATATATATATATATATATATATATATATATATATATCACACTTAACATGAATAGGTTGTTTTCATTGCAATTTAATTTTCATATTAAAAGAAAATTCAAAACTGGCACTTAACATAAGAGGTTTTTGCAACTGAACTATATTATTGTATATAAATAAAAAAACTAAATTTGGGATCAGAACATTTTTAAAATGGGTTCCTTATGCTCCTAGGCTGCATTTATTTGATCAAAATACAGTGAAAACGTTAATACTGTGAAATACAGTTAAAAATTAAAACAACTTTGACTATTACATTTTTTTTTTATTATTTTAAAATATAATTAATTCATATTTTTTTGGTGGAAACCCCATTTTCTTAGGATTATATGACATTAGAATGTTAAAAAAAGCATTCTTTTTAAATAGAAATTGAATGTAACATTATGTCACATTTGATCAATTAAACGCCTCCTTCATTTCCTAGCCCAAGCATTAGAACGGTCATGTATAATAGTCGACCTTTTCTAGTGGGCAGTGCATGCTCTTCTGAGGAAGGGCAGCAGGTTGGGTCGGTCATACTCAGCGCATAAACTGATTTGTCTCTCATGGTACTTCTGCCCTTATGGTGGTCCTCTTAAACAGCTTGTGCAAATACTGAGGAGAAAGAAAGTAACACATCCAATGTTAACTACAGCCGGACCCTGAGACATAGCTGCATGATTTAAACCGGTCATATTTAACATACCACATGCAGCAGCTCAGGTCTGTCTTTAACTCCTCCACCACTTTGTCCATCTCAAGTGGAGAGAAAACACAGATATTTATCTGTATAGAGAGATAGGGTTTAATCAGAAAAATGAGGCCACTGAGTTGAACTCACCGATATTTTATCATCATTATCCAGTAGCATGTCAACAGCTTTCTAAAAAAAAAAAAAGACAAAGAGAGAACAAAAGAGGCGGACATATCCTTCAGACTCATCTCTCTGACAATAAATCACATTGTTCCAAAGTCATCTATAATATATATCATCAGCAAAACAATCCATAACTTTCTGAACTTATGCACTTGACAAGTTTCTTGCATTAAATTCCGCTTTACCTCTTTGTCGAATCCAAGGAGCAGGACAATCTTGTCCTTGATGGCAGAGAATAGGTTGTGTTTGTGAATGAGTTGGTAGACATCTTTGTGTCTCAGTTTCAGGTAGATCTCCAGAGCACGATCATAACGCTGATCATAAGTGTAGCCAACTGCATACACGCATATAAGATCGTCCTAACTTCTTCAGAACTCATTTTGAATTTAGCTTTTCATTCATTGATTTAATTGGCAGCATTTACTCACAGCTCGCCAGAGTGGTGAGAAGCATGCTGTTGGTGGGGTCCTTCTTCAGGTGTTCGCTCACAGCCTGAACTATGGCCATGTTGTTGTACAGCTCTCCTGGCCACCGCGAATCAGTGTGGCAAAATGCGTGAAGAACAATAAAAGAAATCGGTTACTGCTGAAATAGGTGACCGCCTGGTTCTATGCAACTGATAAAAACTATTTCATGGAAAACGTATACCTCATAGTCAGTCTTGAGGAACTCATGAAGTATCATCTCATAAATTGCTGGTCGAAGACGAAGGTCTCCTCTTGGTAAGTACTGGCTGATGGCCTGGGAGGAAGTAGAATGGAGTGGGTAGTTAACAAATAGCATTTGTTCGATGCTAAAAGAAAAGATTTCAGGTTAAACTGATATTTTTGATGCATACTAAAAATATATTAAACTCAAAAGTGATCATGAATAGTAATAGCATATATATTATCTATGATATAATTATTCTCCTTATTTTATTATTACTATTATAACAGCATAATCCTAATAAAGTTCACAGTAAAATTTTTGACAAAAACGTAAAATACATTGCATAATAAAATTTGTTTTAATATATTATTCGTTAAACATTTTAGCTAATTCACGATTAATAACATCATGCAATTTTATTAATAATAAAACATTGATTTTCTCAACAAATGTATATAATTTATATGCACGATAACGCTTTCAGAAAAAATATATATAATACCAAGGGTGTCCTAGACTAAAGATTTTCAGTTAAATCAGAATTTTTGATTCTTGCCAATATTCGACTGATAGTAGAATCATATTTAGCAGGTTTTTAATCGATGGATTTAATTCATCATTTATACGATGACTATATTCACTAAATGCATGAACGTTTCTGCACAGCTCTGAATGAATTCCTTTTTATGTTCTTTATGCAACAACACTCAATAAATGCATAGCGCTTTATTATAATAGTGTTCTTATTATAATTGTCATGTATGACGGTGCCAGTCATAGTTATTAATATGCTGCATTGTTTGTCCTGCTCACACTGCACTCTCAAGAGATAATCCATATCTCCATACAAATGATATAAATATAGCTGTAATAAGCGATTAGCCAGCACTAATGTGCGTGTGTATTACTGATAACACTTATTCTTAAAAATAATAATCATTCATATTAAAAATTCTGCTCACTTTCAACTGTCCAATGGTTTTGAACCTGTACACTTCATTCTCCCAGAGTTCCATGTTCTTTCCAAGCACTTTTGACACTTTCTGTCAGTAAGGAATGCAGAGAGAAAAAACGAGGCATATATTAAAGCATCCATTCGTAGTTTAAGCGGTTAACGGGTCAATAAATCAGAGGGCCGCCCTGTACCTGGCAGCTGCATCATAATCTCCTCTCTCCACCAGATGATTGATGTACGCCATTCCAATTTTCTATTCACAGAGCATAGACAGGAAACCGTGATTCCAGGTTATTATCTGAGAGCGTTATAATAACTAAGACTAGCTTTCTGCACATCATCAAATCACATCATTCATTCGCTTTCACCTGTACATCATGTCGCTTAATGTTTTTGAAACTGATCTCCCCCGCCATCAGTGCTTCCTGTGACCAACAACAGAAATCATTAAGCACAGTTCAAATATTTATAAATGAAATGCTCCCTTGGTTTGCTGAACACGTGCCTCATATTTTTCTTTCTCCAGAAGCCAGTCGATGTGGTCATCCTGGTCTCTTTCTTTAGCTACTACAATGTCTTTAGGGCTGATGATGTAGAATAGAGACTCTCCTCAGAGTGTTCTGGAACGACAACAAAGATTTTAAAACTATGACCATATCATCAAAATGTGAATTTAATTGTGGGGTGATTTTTATCCATCTTTTTTTATTAGGTATTCCAGATGTTCCTGTGTTGCCAAGTTGAGGCTACTTTTGGCTACTTTTGGAATTGGGCTGCTTTACCACGGTTGCCGGAATTGTTTTGGGGTTGAAGTCCTCACAATAACGGCAATTTGAATAGCAAATTTGGCGGATCTTGCTGTGAAAACCTGGCAACCCTGAGCTTTCCGCTCATTCTGTCTTCATCATACCGCAGCCTGTAGTCCCGGCACTGATTCTCCTGGAAGTTTCGCACGTGAGAGCGCCTGATGAGATCTCCTCGCAGCCCTCGGCAACGGCTGGATGATGTCTAAACGAGGCGTGTTCTGAACTCCTCCTCCTTTGACAAACAGATTTATATTTTTAAGAAGTACATTTTATACTTGACAGCAATACAAAAACATTTTTTAAATAAGATGCTGTTTAATAAAATACTGTTTTTATGCTTTCTCAACATTTTGCCTCAGAGGCTCTCTGCTGCCAAAGACCTTTTGAAATTTCCTGAAATATAATGCATAATACACGTTATTCATATAGTGCATTGTAATACATTGTATCTAGTAACTGAATTTTAAAAATGCATAATATGTTAACTTTGTTACAATTTTAGGATGCATTTTAAGGTGCATTACAAGGCATAATTAATGCATTAAATATACTTTTATAATGCAGTATGCATTAAGCCTTTAAGTAAAGTGTTAGCCAATAATTCTATATATTTATTCTATATATTTATTTATTTTGTATTCACATTTTGTATTCTATTACTCTTTAAAATTGGATCCATTTCCATATTTTCCTGTTATATATATCCAGGTTTGATTCAAAGCCTGCGTTCTTAAATACATTGGCAGATTTTGAGGAAATGAATTTATTTTATTATTTTTCATCTTGCCGCCCCTTGACATGTCACGCAGGCCCTGATCTTAGCTCTGGTGAGAGTGTGTAACACTACCATGTGCTCAGAGTTCTCCTTGACATAGTACAGGGTGACCAGCTGATCTGCCAAAGGCGCCAGTCCACTAATGAAGAACTGGCCCGGTCTCAAATGCTGACACTGAAAGAAATCAGCAAAGCCAAAAAAAAAAAAAAAAAGAATTATGCTTTGTTTTGATACATGTTCTCATTATGTGCCTGGCTGCAATTGGTTTAGTACCGATCTCAACGTAGAGCGACTGGGCAGATCTCTCATTTCTGTTGGTCGCGCTTTCTTTAACGATACATATCTGAGGAAAAAAAACCCAAACAACTTTATTCAAATAAGAATACATAAAGGAGAGAGTCTTTCTGCTATTAAAACACTTGATCTGCAGTTGTACCAAACACACACCTTAACAGAAGAGCCCCATCCGATGATCAGCGTGGTGTTGTCTTTCCAGCAAAGACTACAAGGGTACATATCCGGCCTAAGATTGGTGTTGTCTCGCAACACGTTGGTGATGCGTTGTTTACTGCTGATGTCGTAAATCTTCACACCCTAAAATACATCAACTACAGTTTAGTTAAAACCGTGATTAGTAAAGCATCTTAATAAACATGTTCAGTGTGTAATAAATCTGATTGTACCACATTGTTTGCCCAGGCAATGAGATTGGCTCTCCATTTGACATTGGTGATGTTTCCCTCTCCTTCGTGCAGAACAGAGGTCTTCCAACGGCTCAGCCAGTTCCTCTCATAAAGCAATAGCTATAAGACATATTTCATCAGAAGAATATTAGTGAGCGCTCGCTGACGGAGATTAACCAACACAACACCAGAGGGCAGTAGGAACAAAGCATGAATAGGTGCGCGACAAAAGTCAGTGACTACATGTGCGTTTTAATTATGATGTGAAAGGATTTGTATTTTTTTCAATGTTTGCTTTTACTCGTGAGAAAGAAAAAAAGAAAACTACTGTGGCTGGGGGTGGTACCCTAATAAAAGTTATAAATACATACCTTTTGGTGCCAGTGAGTTTTTTTATGTTTGCTATATGTTGGCTATATTTATTTGGTTAAAAAATAAATAAAACATTATAACAATTTAACACTTACATTTAACATTAACATTTATAACAAATTATGTTTTAAGCCGTTTTCTGTTTTAATTAGTGCTGTCAAAGTATTAATCACACCTAAAATAAATGTTTTTATTTACATAATATACCTGTCTTAAAAATAAATAAATAAATTTGCATTTATTTGCATGTATATATTTATATTCATACAATTCATATAATATTTATTATATTTAAATGAATAAACTACATAAATATATTTTTAAATATACAATGCTTATTTGAGTAACAGTGTTTATTTGAAATAGAAGTTTTTTTTGTACCATTATATGTCTTTACTGTTAATTTTGATGAATTATGCAGACCAAACTGTTAATTTCTTTGAAAGGAAAAAGAAAGAAAGAAAGGATCCTACTGACCCTAAACCTTGAATGGTAACATAAATAAGCCTTTTTAATGGTTTATGCTAGTTTGCCCCAGTGGCCTTTATTCGGTCAAATATGCTGCAATTATTATTATTATTGTAGTAAGTTTTGATTGATTCATTGTGTCTTATGTTCTGGTCACATTCAGGTGGAAATTCAATAAAAATAATTTTATAAGCAGTATCAAAATCCATTTTAGAAAATGGCAGCATTTGGTTCAACTTTAAATAATGGGACGTTTACAAAGTTACTTACGCAAGGCATGCAGTACAACGCAACTGAAAAGCACACAAAGAGAAGACGATACAGTATTGACATTTCATGAACTATCGAGAAGAGACTCAAAACAACATCATTTCTATGAAAAGGTATTTAAAGTTTTGCTTTACTCCGATAAATCTGATACTATTTGGTGAAAACAACATTTTCGAATGGGTTCGTAGATAATAATCACGCAGAAAGCAGCGACGCACTTGGTGGATAACCTGAATCGGAAGTGTCAAAATGCCACACACAATCACCACACAGCCAACCTGACCTGACTGCAGAGAAAGTGACTGAAAGGGAAAGACGGTTCAATGTCGCTTTCAGTTCTACACTTTTGGCTATGTTAACAGATCACAGCAGCAATAGGAGATGACACTCCAAGAGCCGAGCAGACGGAATTGAATTGTTTTTGATAAGATGCGCGCTCTTCAGTGGAAGCCGTGATTGATTTTCATGGCAGGGCTGCATTATGGGACCTTAAGCCAGGGAGAGAGAAGGAAACAAGCAGAAGCGGGAGGAAAATGCAGAGGACTTTGGCCACTGTGGCGCATAATGGACGCCGTTAATTGCTTCTGATAAGCACAATGCGGTAACAGTGTGAAGCCATTTTATGAGAATCAATCGTGGCACGGAGGATACAAATCTATGATTTACAGAAATTGAGGAAGACTCTATTTGAGTGGTTCAAGATGTGCACGCTCTCAACCAAACCTCTAACAGTCCACTTTACAAAGAAACCAGTGGCATTTATTCAAATTCTTTTTCCAGCCACAAAATGTCTGATCAGCGCACGCAAACAGATCAACTTCTAAGTGCTTTTACGACAGACACAAGCCTGCTTTCATTTCTACAGATGCACGGAATCTAGTATGTATCAGACGGTGGCATCTTCAGTTGGTAGTATTGTGTCCTTTGAAAATGAGCGATTTGTTTAGTCCATAAGCCAAGAGTGTTCTACATGTTGCAAACACTATGGCACTCTATGTAATGACAGTTATTTATTGCGCAAGAAGAGACAACATCTCTCTAGTGAACAACACTTTGGAGAAAATGGACCACTCTCTCTCTCCCTGATGTTGACCCCAGTCTAAGGCCAAGACGGTAAGAGCGTTTCATGCCAAATAGCTTCAGCTCTGAGTAACCACTATACACTCTGCACTCAACATGACAAAAAAATGATTCCATTCTAATAATTTAGCTTAACCTCAGTGTCAAAGCCTCAAGAGCATCAACTGATGGAGACCACAAAATATATGTTCAGAACTTAGGTATGAATGTGGCTTTGTTTTTATCTTAAATCATTCAAGCACATTAACAGAGATGCTTTCTTTTAAAAATTCAGCTGTTGATGAATTTGTTTGTTTTTTTGCTTTTTTAAATAAACGATTCTGCACTTTTTTTGCAAGAAGCCTGCAACCATAAAGTATAGAAGGTTGTTAAGATTTTATGCTTTCAAGAAAAATCTCATCATTAAATAAATGCAATTTATACTTGTATATATTTAGTCTTGTCACATGATGAGGTGGCTTTATAAGACGCTGATTTGGTGTTCAAGTGATAATTCGACTATTATTAATGTTGAATCAACGCTGAACTGAACATTTAACATAAACCAGGATGCCTTTTCAGGCATTTTATAAACAGAAAGTTCAAAGTAACAGCACTAACTGGAAAACAAATCTTTATAACATTATAAATGTCTTCACTGTCACTTTTGGTCAATTTAATGCATCCCTGCTGAAACTTACCTAAACTTTTGAATTGTAATGTGCATACTGATTCAAACCTTGAAATGGCATGCACGAGTGCTTTTGAGCTTTGTTTCCTTTTGTGCTAGTAAATGACAACAGTAAAAAGAGGAGAGAGGAAAGGTTTGGAAAGAAAAAGAGAGCAAATGATTCTAACTGGATTTAAACCTGAATCTCTCTACATTAGCACCAAAGCTCTAGAGCACTAAACATGGGATTGGGACCCAATGCAGAACTGATATCAGCTTTTAGCATCTTCTGAGTGAAAATATGGAAGTTGCCAAACAAATGCCTTTTTTTTTGTTAAAATAGAGAGAGGAGCTATTGGACAACGTAATACAATGAGGTCTCAAAATAACATAGACAAGTTCTGAAACATGCCTTTAACACTCACAATGTGAGTTTTAAGTCCCAGGAGACTGTGAAAGTGGACTTACTTTATTTCCTCCCGGTCACAAACTGTTTATTGTTGGATTTGCTGAACTGAGGGTGTAGCGCCACGACCTGGAATTGAACAAGAGATTTCAGTTCAGTTTTCGCAACATCTGAGTTAATATCAATGTCCACTCCAGTATTTCTAAAGCCATAAAGTGCCTCAGAGGGGTTAGACTACAGCCAGTCTGAAACATGTTCAATAAAAGTGCTTTTAACCCAGGAAAAGTTAAAGGATTGATCCTCACAGTCCAATACACAAAAGTATCGAGCATAAAGAAGATGACAGCACCGGCTCTCTTTAATGTGTGCCATAGGTGACATCACTCATGCTCAACAAACGGCTCATCTGCCTCATGCATGATAAGAAATGCCCTAGAGAAATCAAGTTAAGACTAGTAGTAGACTGAAATTACATTGTTTTCAGAATTATCAATGTTTGCTGTGACGGGAAATCGAAAATCAAGTGGCTTATTTCCCATCAGGCAGCAAAAATACTGTTGCCGGGGGACAGACGACTTGCATTAACGGCAATAAGTTACCTGATGGGACAGTCAAAGTTTTCTGGAAGCCCTCCCAGTGTACAGGCCAAACACTTGCACCTGGAAAAAGATGAGAGAGAGAAATGGAGAAAGAGACACAGAGATGTCTTTTAAGGTACAAATCACTGTGGTCCAGAGATGCGCTTCCTGCGTTATACAGTTGACTTGGGCAAAGCATCAAGACTCATCCAGTGGGCTGAGTTAACCATCTGCCAGACTCCCCAATTAGTGTGGAAAGGTCAACTCTTTTTGCCTCGTGACGCCTTTATGCTACTGACTTAATCACTGGCGGTGCTGCAGTCCCCGATGGCTAAGCAAACAAGCGCTAACACAACATTTCACCTACACCTGTCTGTAGAAAAACAAGAGGAAACTGAAAATGATTGTGAGGTCTCAAAAAGTACAACTCATTGAAAAGTAAAGCATCCTCTGCATTTTACATTATGGTATACTGACTCTGGTCAGGCAACAAGCTTAGCTAGTTTGAAAAATGGTTTATTTTAAAGTGCAGGTTTCTACTTTTCGTGAGAAAACCCCTGAACAAATAGAAAACACTTCCTCTGTAATATATTGTATAACATCATTAAGTAAAGCAGCTGGCAAGTGTAATTAAGATTAACAGTGAGTAAACAAAGGCCTCCTGTATTCATTTTAATCAAATAGTTTAACATTTAATAATTCAATAGTTTTGACATTATTACCCAGTAATCATCAATATAAAAGCCAAACAATTCCAAAATTTATGTATGTATAATTTTCTCTAGTGATACAGTTAAGACTAGGCTAGGAGCAGATTTTTAATTATATTTAATATATTTATTAATTACGAGCACACATGAATCTATCACAACTTTCTGCTGAAGGCCAACCTTCCATTTATTCCATTTACTTACTGAAGACATTATGAAATGCCTCATCTTGGTAACTACTGATTAATTGTTTTTATCGCTTACGTTGCGTAGTATGAAGTGCAGTTTCTACTTTTGGAAAAAACTTAATAATGAAAAAAAATAATGCTTTAAACCATATTACAGCTCACGTTTTTTCCAAAAAACCTGTAGCAACACATAGACCAAGTTGGGATTAATATGCAGAGGAGCGAACAATGGCTTACCATATCGATTTTTAATTGGCTGTGATAAAGTGCGACAAGATCTCGCCTCTGCTGCATAGTAATAGGATAGACATATGGTCTATCATGCCACAGATCAGCTCCTGAGAAAGCCACACAAGGTGCTGATGATTAGTCTCCGTGTGGACTGATAACAGACAGCTCATGATCAATGAGCAGATAGATGGAGGTTAGCGATAGAAATCTCAGGAAGGAGCCAGGAAGAGAGGAGTTCTTTTTTTAAATACATTTTAAAAATGGACCAAATGCGCACATGCTGTTTCTGCAGGTAATCAGAGTTGACGGAGCCGGTATTGAGTGGGAAGACAGGCACTGCATCATATCTTGCAAACAGAGAAAGATATGAAAACTCAAGCAAACAACTCCTTAGACTTCTCGTGGGGAAATTCACTAAGAATGAATTCTGTGCAATGCTGATGGCGTTGTTTATTTAAGCGATGCTGTGGATTTTGCACCCATTAAGCTAAATAAACCTGTAACCTGCTGCATGGCATAAACACACCTAAAGACTTGTGTTGCAAACATCTAGCTTTGCAGACCAGTTATGTGTGTGTTGGGATGTGGAGGATGTAGATTACTAAGTAATGTTGTATATACTATTTAAGTGGGATCATATAAAAACACTCCACCATTGTGATACAGACATCTTAAATCTGCTTTTTTAAAATGTCAATTGTTCACAACTTTATTTTATATGGTTCCCTTTAATTTATTTCTCTATAATTTTAATTCACTTCATTAGTTTATATTATTTTTATAATCTTTTTATATTTGTTTTTTTATTTCCATTCAATTAATGAAATCTAAAATACAAATAAATAAAATATATTTCTTGCAACATATTATTTTTTCTTAACGAGTTAGATATAAGCATGTTATTTTAATAGAATATTAGCTATTTATTTGGTAGTAATTCATACATATTAATGCCTTTATCTAAAATGACCTTATTCTACTCCCTTAATCTTACCTAATACCTAAACTGAACAATCACCTTACTGTTACAAATTAGAAACTATCATCTGATAATAAATGTAGGAATTCGTTGAGGGAAAAGACATAGCTAATAGTGGATAAGTGTTTATTATCCTAAAATGTTACCTATATTTTAAAATCATTATAACAAAGCATTTCTTCCCCATGATTCTAATTTCAGAGCAATTTGAA